>NC_138774.1:19129670-19172170 GCF_965119305.1 Pelophylax lessonae
CTCTCTCCCCCCCCCTCTCCTCTCTCTCCCTCATCCCTCCCTCTCTCCCCTCTATCCTCCTCTCTCTCCCCCCTCTCTCCTCTCTCTCCCTCCCCTCTATCCTCCTCTCTCCCCCCCTCTCCTCTCTCTCCCTCATCACTCTCTCTCTCCTTCCCCCCTTCTCTCCTCTCTCTCCCTCACCCCCCCTCTCTCCCCCCTCTCTCCTCTCTCTCCCTCATCACTCTCTCTCTCTCCTTTCTCTCCCCCCATCTCTCTCTCCCTCATCCCTCCCTCTCTCCCCTCTATCCCCCCTTCTCTCCTCTCTCTCCCTCACCCCCCCCTCTCTCCCCCCTCTCTCCTCTCTCTCCCTCATCACTCTCTCTCTCTCCTTTCTCTCCCCCCCATCTCTCTCTACCTCATCCCTCCCTCTCTCCCCTCTATCCCCCCTTCTCTCCTCTTTCTCCCTCACCCCCCCTCTCTCCCCCCTCTCTCCTCTCTCTCCCTCATCACTCTCTCTCTCTCTCCTCTCTCTCCCCCCCTCTCCTCTCTCTCCCTCATCCCTCCTTCTTTCTGCTCTCTTTTCTTTCCCCCATCTCTCTCTCCCTCATCCCTCCCTCTCTCTCCTGCCTCCCATCACTCCCTCTCTCCACCTCTCTCTTCTGCATTCCCCCCTCTCTGCCTCATCCCTTCCTCTCTCCTCTCTCTCCCTTATCCCTCCATCAACCCATCTTTCTCTCCCTCATCCCTCCCCCCCTCCTTCTCTCCCTCACCCCTCCCTCTCTCCTCTCTCTCTCCCTCATCCCTACCTCTCTCCTCCCCCCATCCTTCTCTCCCCCACCATCTTTCTCTCCCTAAACCCTCTCTCCCTCTCCCCCCCCATCTTTCTCTCCCCCACCATCTCTCTCTCCCTTAACCCTCCCTCTATCCCACTCTCTCATCCCTTTCTCTCTCTTTCTCTCTCCCCCGCCCCCATCTCTTCCCTCATTCCTCCGCCCTCCTCTCTCTCTTTATCTACCTCTCCCCATCTCTGTCCCCCCCCCCCCCATCTCTTATATATAATCTTAAAACAAGTGAATGTAATTTCATCCATTATTTTCAAAACATTTAAAACATTTTGTTAAAATAACATTTGGTGATCCTGCCATGAAAGTCATTTTCCGGTCCCCTCCTGTTAACAGTGAATCCAATTGTTCTCCTGCAATGGCATTCTGTCACACAAACTTCTGATGACAACTTCCAAGTGTCAGTGCTGACACACATTACACAGGCATGGTCCACTGTTGTCACCATCAAGAAACCCGCCCTGAGAAATACCATGTAGCCATCGCTGAAGTGCGGGCGGACAGGAAGTGTCTGGAAATAGGCTGCAGGGGATCAGCAGCACTGATATGTATCAAAGGACAAAAAAAAAGGATTTGATTAACCGGTTGCCGACAGCCGCAAGTACATATACTGCGGCGGTCAGCCCCGGCCAGGCAAAGTGACGTACCGGTACGTCACTCGCCTGTCACTTGCTTGTGAGCCAATAGCGGGCGAGCGCACGCCCGCCCCGGCTCGTTACCTGGGAAGTCCGTGCGTGTGACCGGCGGACCCGATGTCCGCTGGTCACTCGCGATCGTCTGCCGAGAAGGGAGAAAGGCAGGCGGCTAATGTAAACAAGCCGCCTGTCATTCTCCCCTGTGTAGGAATGGAGATCAGACGGTTCTACTATGTAGGACCATTGATCACTGTTCCTACACCAGTAGCCACATCCAATCACAGTTAGAATCACGCCCCTAGGGACACACTTAACCCCTCCTTCCCCAATAAAGTTAACCCCTTCCCTGCCAGTGTCATTTTGCAGTAACAGTGCATATGTATAGCACTGATTACTGCAGTAATGTCACTGGTACCCCCAAAAGTGTCAAAAATGTCAGTCAAGGGTCCGATCTGTCCGCCGCAATGTCGCAGTCCCGCAAAAAAAATCGCAGATCGCCGCCATTACGCGTTAAAAAAAAAAAAACACCAAAAATGACAAAAATCTTTCCCTTAGTAAACGCAATAACTTTTGCGCAAACCACGCTTTTTGCGATTTTTTTTACCAAACATAGGTAGCAAAAAAAAAAATTTGCCAAAAATTTAAAAAAATTTTGATTTTTAATTTTTTTTTGGGGGGGGGGGGGGGAATTTCATATAAAAAAATGTGAAAAATATTGTTATTTGTTCAAAATTTACGCTATTTTTTTGTTTATAGCACAAAAAGTAAAAATCGCACAGGTGATCAAATACCACCAAAAGAAAGCTCTGTTTGTGGGAAAAAAAAGGTCGTCAAATTCGTTTAGGTACAGCGTCACACGACCGCGCAATTGTCCATTAAAGTCACATAGTGCCGAATCGCAAAAAAACCCCTGGTCGGAATGGGGGTAAAATCTTCCGGGGCTTAAGTGGTTAAAGAATCAAAAGTTAGCGTCAAACCAGTTAGGGTGTAAATGTACTTCAAGCGGTAGAAGTGCAGAAAGTGCAACCCTTGTAACCCATAGCAACAGTATTGTAGTTTTCTGTAGGCAGAGCAGTTAAGGGAAGATTTGATGGAGTCGGGCGGCTCGTCTTGCATTAGGCGTTTTGCAGAGACAGCGAGTTAGACATACTTCACCGCCATTGTATATTCAATTCAGCTTCCATCTAACAGTAATAAAAGTCGTATTTTATTCATTTGTGCTGAAGTGGTGACATTGCCTTTTTTGGTTAACCCGTTCTCTCCCCTTCCATGAAAAAAAAAAAAAAAAAAAGCCTTTGGTATTTCACAGCGGCGATTAGCAGCGCGTCCCGATATGAAAGCATTATCCATTTCTCGGCTTATCTCATTGGCTATTTTTAGATGGAGCCGGTGACAGAATTAACAGATTCAGGAGCATAGTGAGAATTTCACCGCGCCTCTGAAAATACCACAATCGGCTGCCAGAGAAATATGGACGGCGTACGCAAGGCTCACTCATTGAGCTCCTCTGTCAGAGGGAAAGGGAACTATTTAATGCATGACTTGGCAACACTTAGAGGAAAAAGCTGGTGTGAAATGAGTACATTTATAGGAAACTAGTTATTTAAGGAAACTTGTACTAAATGCTATAGGCTGCCAGGTTCGAGCTTAGACTTGTGGCTCCACCTGCCCTGCAGAGTTAATGCCATAGTAGGTGAACAATCATCCTGTTGTATTGGTGCCTTTTATATAGGAAATGATGGTGCATATGCAGGAATATCATGAAAACAATCGATCGTTTTAACCTGTGTGGCTATGTTATCAAACCTAAAGTCTTTGTAAAGCTATGTTGGAAAGAGTTGGGAAGGGTTACCACCCTAGAGCAGAGTTTCTCAACTAGGGTTCCTCTAGAGCAGGGGTGTCAAACTCAATTTCATCAAAGGGCCGCATAAGCAGTATGATTGCCCTCAAAGGGCCAGTTGTATCTAGGGTGCGCTACATACAGAGTGCAGAGTTCAGGAGTGCATTAGGTACAGAGTGTAGGGTTTAAGGGTTCACTATGCACAGTGTGCAACCCAACCCCCCCAAAGCTTTCTTGCATCTCTCTCTCCTACCTGGCCTGGCTCTATTACCTACCTGTGTACAGGGCCTTCTTACCGAATGGGCATGCTGGGCAGTTGCCCGGGTGCCCCACTTGCCTGGGGGGGGCCCACTTGCCCAGTGACCCAGCCCCAGCCAAGCATTAGTCCTGATTCCCGTGTGCATCCCACCGCCAAACTTAGCAGGAGGCAAGCGCCTGTGCTGCTGTCAGGCCACTTGGCCCGTGGAGGGGGAGCCCACAACTGCAGGAATGCCTGTCTGACTCCATGGGAACAGGCACACACAGGACATTCGAGTCTGACTCCCGTCCGTGTGTGTGTTCACCGGATACAGCTGACGAACTTGGAAGCTGTCATTAGCCTGGCACTGCTGTACCAATAAATATCGACTTATCGATAATTCATATTTTTATTCTGGTGGGTGATTGTGTAGCCGGGGCCCCAGTACACTGCATTGCCCGGGGGCCCATAATGCTCTTAAGATGCCACTGCCTGTGTAGGTGGCTCTGCCACGCCTTTCAAAGAGGTCGATCTCTCTCTCGGCTTCTGGAGATCTGTCCCTGCCATTAGTGTGTGCAGGGATCTCTTACTTCTGGGAGCTGCTGTGTTTTCAAGTGACAGCGGGGAGTGGAGGGCAAGAGCCAGAGGTGGTAGAATGGAGTTCCCCATGATCCCGCTGTAGAACTGGGTGCGAGGGCCACTTGATAAGTCCTGGAGGGCCAGATTCGGCCCGCGGGCCTTGTGTTTGACATGTGCGCTCTAGAGGTTGCTACGGGTTCCTTGAGCAATGTCAATTTCTGAATTCCCACTGAATTCATTGATCTTTTTAGCTATCTCAAAGGGGGTAAGTCTTCCCAATGACCACGAGTGTAAGGAACATTCTTCCTACGGACCATCACTATAATGTATCATGAGCTGTAGATGCAATCATTTTTATCAGGGGTTCACAGAGATTGGAAAGGTATTTCAAGGTTTCCCCTGTCTTCAGATTGAGAAAGGCTGCTATAGACAGTTGTCTTCAGAACAGTGTTCCCTTTGGAATTTATACCCTCATCTTTGTTCTGGTGACACCCCCTATTTTTCTCTTTTACGTCTCTGTAACAGTGGTCAAAAGGACAAATATGGAGGTCCATCTGATATACATGGCACTGAGGTTCTGTCCCAACCTTTCTCAACCAGGGGTTCCTCAACTAACCACTAATGTAAACAATAATGTAAATGTTTTCACCAACTGTCTACCAATTTGTCCCTCTGACCATAATTACTCTTTTTTAACCAACCCCCAGTGTAAGATGAAGCCTTCTCCACTGATTAGTAATGTAAAGGACAGTTTTCCTCCAACTGTCCATCAATCCAATTCTTCACTGACTAGTAATGTAAAGGACATTCTTCCTCCAACTGTCCATCAATCAAATTACCCTTAGCCCCACTGACCATACATGTGTTTGAACGTGTCCTGATAAGAAAGCATTATCCATTTCTTGGCTTATCTCATTGACAATTTTGAAGATGGAGCTTCTGACACATCGCCAGAACAGGTGTTCCCATTGGAATTTATACTCTCATCTTTGTTCTGGTGATACCCCCAATTTTTCTCTTTTACGTCTCAGTAACAACGGCCAAAAGGACAAACTTAGGGGGTTCATCTACCCATTAGGAGCACAGACAGTAATAAAAATGGCACTGAGGGTGTATCCCAGCCTTTCTTAACCAGGGTTATGTGGAACCCTAGGGTTCCTTTAGAGGTTGTTAGGTGTTCCTTGACTAACCATTAATGTAACCAATAATGTAAAGGGCATTCTTCCTCCAACTGTTTTCAAATCTGAGGGTCCATGTCCTTCAGACCATAATACCCCTTTTCCACCATTGACCACCAGTGTAAAAAGAAGCCTTCTCCACTGATCACTAATGTAAAGGGCATTCTTCTTCCAACTGTCCACCAATCCAATCATCCTTTGTCCCACTGACCATGAATGTAATTGAGACCCATCTTTACTGATCATCAATGAAGACACATTCCTACTGACCACCAATGTAAGGAGAAGCCTTCTTCACTGATTACTAATATAAAGGACATTCTTCCTCCAACTATCTACCAATCAGAGGGCCCATGCCCTCCAACTATCTACCAATCAGAGGGCCCATGTCCCTCTGACCATAATGCCACTTTTCCACTGACCAGAAGTGTAAAGAAAAGACTTCTCTACTGATCACTAATGTAAAGGACATTCTTCTTCCAACTGTCTACCAATCTTGGGGTCCATGTCCCTTTGATCATAATGACACTTTTTCGCTGACCACCAGTATAAGAGGAAGCCCTCTCCACAGACCACCAATGTAAAGAACATTCTTCCTCCACCTGTCTACTAATCGTTCCTCCAACTGTCTACTAATCTGAGGGCCTTCACTGATCACTAATGTGAAGGTCATTCTACCTCCAACTGACTACCAATCTGAAGGCCCATGCCCCTCTGGCCATAATTACACTTTTCCACTTTTTTTCCACCAATGTAAAGAGAAGTCTTCTCCACCGAATGTCTCACTACTAACCATGAATTTAATTGAGACCCATCTTTAATGAGCATCAATGTAGGGTACACTTTTCTACTGACCACCAATGTAAGGGGAAGTCTTCTACACTGATCAGCAATGTAAGAAAAATTCTTCCTCCAACTATCCAGCTGGCAAAGGAATTGTTTTTCCCATTGCCTATAAATGTAAGGGAGGCCCTTCCTCACTGAACATCAATGTGGGGTACACTTTTCTAAAGACCACCAATGTAAGTGGTCTTCTGCACTGACCACTAATGTACCACTGACCACTAATGTATGGTGGTGGCCTTCTCCACTGACCACCAATGTAAGAGCGAGCCTTGTACAGCATTAGCTATAATTATAAAAAATTTTTAGCAGGGATTACTTGAAACCTGAAAATTACTTTACGACCACATCTGGAGTATTCTGTCCAGTTCTGGTCTCCAGTCCTCAGGAGGGATGTGTTGGAGCTGGAGAGAGTCCAGAGAAGGGCAACTAAACTGATTTGGGGATTGGAGGACCTTAATTATGAAGAGCGTCTGCAATCGCTTGATTTATTCTCCCTGGAGAAGAGACGCCTGAGGGGGGACATGATAGCAATTTATAAATATCTCAATGGGGATCTCGGCATAGATAAACAGCTATTCAGTTGAAGGGATTGCATGAGGACTCAAGGGCATACAATGCGATTAGAGGAGAAGCGTTTTAACCTCAGGCAACGTGGGGGGTTCTTTACTGTTAGGGCTACAAGTCATACATACAAAACTGTCTATATCTAAAATATTGACTAAAAATATTATTTAGCTAAACAATATGAAGATAACAATAAGAAATACTATATATTGCAGTACAATATTACTCTATACAACAGTAATACAGTACAAAGCCCCAGGCCATACTCTGTATGTATCGACCAAGTCTCAAGGTGAAAGTACAAGCTTCAGCTACAGTCCCTGCCCATTGGTCTTGCCCCTTTGATGCGTTTCACCCTGATTGGGCTTAATCGTTATCCTATACCAAACATGAACAGCCTTATTAACTAAAGCATAGAAAGAAAGTACAATGATGCATTTCTGCCATTCAGGAATTACCTGTACAACTGTGCTATAGTGTTATTTTTGTAGCTAAATCATTGAACAGCAATCAATCGCCAACAGATGGAAGAAATGGGTCCCTATGGTGTAGGCTACACAGTGGTATGTTGTAGCAATTTATCAGACACAATTGTCGATTGTGCGACAAGTGCATGATTAATCCTTGCTACATGCTGTGTGCAGTTTACTCCATAGGGAGTCATTGGGTCCATCAATTAATGATCAATGGCTACCCTGAGTAAAACATAGCAGACAATTTTAGCAGCATGATCGAGCTAATAAAGGTTGCCTGTGTAGCTAAGGCTTTAGTGGTCTGACTTCGTGTAACTGGCACTCCTACAGGTTACCACTGAGGAACCCTAAAACGTGTGCATCCTGTAGTTGGTTATCTATAGAAAACAGCCACAGCCTAAGAGGAAAAGTCTATCCCTTGCCAGCATGTTACAGAGTTGGACTCTTGCTCTGTATGAAAGCAGTGGTCACTCTACCGAGGTCTGACACGCCTCCTACTAAGTCACAGCTAAGCAGTGTTAATTTCGTCGACTAAAACCGACTAAAACGTTTTCGTCGACTAACACAATTCAGATGACTAAAATACGACTAAAACTAAAATGGCATTTTAGTCTTAAGACTAAAATACGACTAAAACTAAAATGGCATTTTAGTCAAAAGACTATAACTAAATGAGTTTTAGTCAACTAAAATGTAGGGCGTTTTAGTCGACTAAAATATACTGGAGTTTTAGTCGACTAAATACGACTAAAACTAAAACACTTGCAGAAGACTAAAATGGGACTAAAACTAAAATGCCATTTTAGTCCTAAGACTAAGACTAAAACTAAATTGAAATTTGCTGCCAAAATTAACACTGCAGCTAAGGCCCTATAATCGGCATGGGGAAAGAGTTTTATTGATTGCAGAGCTATCCTACTGACACAGTAGGGGGTGTGTTAGACCTCTGCAGAGAGACCATGCTTTTACACAAAGAGCAAAGGGTCCTTCTATCTCTGCAGCATATTGGCAGGGAACAGGGTTTTTTTCTCCAGCTGTGACTACTTTCTAAAGAAAACAACCTGCAAGACTTTGCACATCTTGTTTTATGATGCACCTGGAAAGTATTTGCTAATATAAACCAAAAGCTCAGTTGGGCTTTAATTGCTCTGGTTTCTGTTCTTGGCGCTTGAGCATTGTTCTCAGGGCCGGTGCTACCACTAGGCAAACTAGGCAGCCGCCTAGGGCGCACTGCCACCTAGGGTGCAGCCATGGCCAGTGCCACATTCTTCTCCTGTCACCTCCTCATCCCAAGTGGACGTCACCACTAGAGGGGGGGCACAGGAAGGGGGGTGTAGGGTTAAAGGGGGGAAGTGTGTATAGAAAGGAGGGTGTAGGGTTAAATGGGAGCAGTGTGTATAGGAAGGAGGGTGTAGAGTTAAAGGGGGTGTAGGGTTAAAGGGGGCTAGCGTGTGCAGGAAGGGGGGGTGTAGGGTTAAAGGGGGCAGTATGTATATAAAGGGGGTGTAGGGTTAAATGGGAGCAGTGTGTAAAGGAAGGGGGGTGTAGGGTTAAAGGGGGGGAAATGTTTGCAGGAAGGGGAGTATAGCATTAAAAGGGAGCAGTGTGTGCAGGAGGGGGGGTGTAGCATTAAAGGAGGGCAGTGTGTGCAGGACGGGGGTGTAGCATTAAAGGGGGCCAGTGTGTGCAGGAAGGGTAGTGTAGCATTAAAGGAGGGCAGTGTGTGCAGGACGGGGGTGTAGCATTAAAGGGGTATAGGGTTGGGGGGCATAATGTGCAGGAAAGGGGGGCAACGTGTACAGTTTTTTTTTTTTTGGGGGGGGGTGCAATTGGCTGGTCTTGCCTAGGGCGCAAAATTGTCTAGCACCGGCCTGATTGTTCTCACTGACTTATTATTGGAGGTCAGTGATATAGATACATATATGGCACTATGCACAGTACACAATATTGACTGTCCCATAAAGCAAACATGTCTTGCTGGACATCTCAGCTGTCCATCTTCATTTCTACCTTCTCTCTTTGCAATTGCCAGTGACCTGGATATGTTTCTTTCCACCCAGACATTGTTATATTAGAACAAAACCTCTGAGCATGTTGTATTCCTCTCCGGGCCCCGCTCCCTCTTTGTCCATGACCCCCTGATATCTTTTTGTTCAATTACAACTTTAGAGCAGTAATTGGTATCAATCAACTTCAGGCAGCAGTCTACGGACTTCTTTCTGTCTAATAGAATGCCTGTTAGTCTCAGCTATTGAGGCCACATCTGACAAATGTTCCTTCAAAGCGTACACCCCCAAGGTATGAGTCATTGTGCCTGGCCTCCGCAATGCCATTCCAATCTGATCTATCAGTTTATACAGTAATACGATGACCACTGCTTTATGGTCTCCAGCTGTGGACTCACAATTACTCTGGAGAGGGAGGAAAAAAAAAAAAGAACGGTGGGATAATTATCCGTACTACTGAATGCTTATTATGCCTTACGACTCTATAAGTATATATTTATCTCTGTAATAAAGGGGGTCAATCATTAAACAAAAAAATATACCGTATAGTTCCTACTAGAGGAAAAAAAAAAAAAAAAGAAAATTTTTCCAACATATCCAGTTATTGTAGAGACATCTCTTTTGTTATCCAGAGAGAAACGAGAATAGGCTGAAATCTAGGCAATGAAAAGGAAATCGGGCATCTTAATTCTTATTGAATGCAAGGAAAATGTCAAATATGGCTCTATTGTTAAAATATTTGAAGCACGTCCATGCTATGCAAAGTCTCTTATGTATTGCACGTTTCATTTCATTTCACTGTAAAACTTTGTAGCTTCTGTAGCTAGCAGTAGTTAACCACATTCAACTGGACTTGTTCCTTAATGTCGAAGAGTTTCCGTAGCTTATCCAAGCAACTTCTTCAACTCTAATGAGTGTCAGGAACATGCCCCAGTATATTCACACAGGTAGAACGAACCCATGAATCCAATCACCATGGGATATGTTAAGGCCGGGGCTTTTTTTCAGCAGGAACGCCGGGGAACGCAGTTCCGGCACCTCCAGGACTGAATGTATGTAATGGCAAGGGGTGCTGGAGGTGTGCTGCGGGGTCTGTTGATGCTGGTTGCTGGGGATCTAATGTCACTGGAGGGAATCTATTATTGCAGGGGGGTCTGTTGCAGGGGAGATCTGTTGTTGCTGGCAGGGGATCTATTGTTGCTAAGGGTGGGTCTTATGTTGCTGGGGGGGTCAGTCATTTCTGGGAGGGATCTACTATTGAGGAAGAGGTCTATTGTTGCTGGCTGCTGGAAGATCTGTTGTTGCGTCCAGTGGTCTATTGTTGCTGAGGAAGGGGGTGGTATTTTCTTGTAGGTGGTCCATTGTTGCTGGGGGGGGGGATCTATTCTTCCAGAGGGTCTGGTGATATTAGCTGCGAGGAGATCTGTTGTTGCTGCAAGGGATGTTTTGTTGTGAATGGTCCATTGTTGCTGGCTGCAGGGGATCTATTGTACTGCTTTTCTTGTTATCAATAACAAGCTCAATACAAATTAGTTAGTACTATAAATGTTACTGTATTATCTAAAAGGGGTGGTCTTGGGAGGGGGTAATGGGTGGAACCAAGAAACGGTGCTCAGAGGTAGGTAGGGGCAGAGACAAGGGGTGACTTGAAAAGGGGGAGTTCCTGCAGCTATTCTCTGTGAAAAAAAGCCCTGGTTAAGGCATATGTTGACTGGCCAAGAATAAGATTGGAAGTCCACCCTTTTTGGTCAATTTCCATCCAGCAGTGAGAGGTATGTTGAAGGGGTTCTGTAGCTTATCCAAGCCACTTCTTCAGTTCTAAAGAGTGTAAGGAGCATACCCCAGTATATCCACACAGGTAGCACCAACACCTTAATCCAATCACCATGGAATGTGTTCAGGCAGATGTTGATTGCCCAAGAACAGAATTAGAGGTCCTCCCTTCCTGGCCAATTTCCATCCAGCAGCTAGATGTATTGGTTGAAGAGGTTCTGTAGCATATCCAAGCCACCTCTTCCATTATAACGAGTGTCAGGAATATACCACAGTATTTTCATACAGGTAGAACCAACATCTTAATTCAATCATCATGGGATGTGTTAAGGCATATGTTGATTGCAAAAGAAAACAGAATGAGAAGACCTCTCTTCCTAGCAAATTTTTCCATCCAGAAGTCAGAGGTATGTTGAAGAGGTTCTGTAGCTTAGTGTAGAAAATGGTGTCGCGCTAGTCACAGCATACAAATATAACTGACAGCATGAGTCCCAAGTGCAGCAAAAGTCCAATTCAATCCAAAGAGGTGTAGAGAGAGGAGGATCCACCACCAAGCAGAGTCACTAAATACTCTTACCATCTAATCAGACCCACCAGGGTCATACAATGCCCAAAGTACTGATGTAGATGTCACCAGGTAGGAACCACTATCCCCAAACTCCTAAAGCTGCTGCGGACTGGAAACAACTCCAATGGATCACCGCTGCACTTAGAAGACACAAACAAAGGATCCCCTCATGGTGCAGCATCATAATTTATTAGGGTAAAAAGAAAGCAGCTTACATCAAAAGAATCAGTTGTCAGCATTCAATAGTGCATTGAGAAGTGATCGTTGGTTTCCCACCAACAAGATGGCCGCCGCGTCCCTCGTCTGCGCATGCGTCAGCCGTCAGCCAATCCGACACGTTTCGTCATACAGTGACGTCGTCAAGGGTTCTGTAGCTTAGCCAAGCCATCTCTTCAGTTCTATTGAGCATCAGTAAACATAAACCCCAGTATATCCACACAGGTCGCACCAACACCTTAATTCACTCGCCATGGGATGTGTCAAGGCAGAAGTTGCTTGCGCAAGAACAAGATAGAAGGTCCTCCCTTCCTAGTCAATTTCCATCCAGCAGCGAGAGGTATGTTGAAGAGGTTCTCTAGCTTATCCAAGCCACTTCTTAAGTTCTAATGGCTGTCAGAAACATACCCCAGTATGTCCACACACCTAGCACAAACACCTTAATTCACTCACCATGGGATGTGTCAAGGCAGAAGTTGCTTGCACAAGAACAGGATGGAAGGTCCTCCCTTCCTGGCCAATTTCCATCTAATAGCAAGAGGAATTGGTCACTTATTTACTTTACAACTGAGTCTGAGAAGTTGATAATGTTGTATGGTGGGAGTTCGCATACCTGTGTCCAAACGACAGCTGTCATAAAACACAAAAAAGTGCTGTGATTACTGTCATTAGTTCATCTTTTACTGCAAAAGGCGGACACATACAAAAGTTTTCTGGCTGCAGCTTCAATTCAAAGACAAACTGTAATTTTGTAGTTTCTTGATAAATTCACAGTGGCAGAATAATCTGTCCTAGCACTCCACTTTGAGTTCATGAGGCTTTCAGTTGTCCAGTAGATGAAAGGTGACAGAGAATTCCAGCTTAAAAATAACATTGGAAATTAGGGAGTTTTTTTTTAAATAGATGTAGAACGTAGTTATTCGTTTTGGCTAATTTGCCAGCAGAGGGAGAGCAGGTATTATTCCGTCTGGGACCCGACAACAAGAAAAGCATTTTTGCTCTATTTGTATGGCATCTTCCATGTTTACAATATATCTTATGGACAGGACCAGATATACACTTCCCCTGTGGGCCAATGGTCTTGTGTTACCCCAATTTACTGGCTAGATATTGTTTAGCCACATGGGGTGTGGTGACTTGTTCCACCCCTGAAAGCCTTGCCACCCTAAGCCATGGCCAAGGTTGGCTTTGGATTAATGTGACCCTGAGTATTGGGAAACCACTGCATCTCTTGGAAAAAATATCACTCCTAGTCAATCAATAATATTGGAAATTACGTATTTATAAAATAAACAAAGCTATCGGTTTTAGATAATTTGCCAGCTGTGGGAGAGTAGGTAATATTCAGTCTTTGACCCAGCAACCAAAAAAACATACTTTCTGTATTTATATGCCAATATTTAACCACTTTACCACCGGAGGATTTTGCTGTCTTACGTCTGGGCCACTTTTTGCGATTCGGCACTGTGCGAATTTAACTGACAATTGCGCGGTCATGCAACGCCGTACCCAAACAAAATTTACGTCCTTTTTTTTCCCACAAACAGAGCTTTCTTTTGGTGGTATTTGATCACCTGTGCAATTTTTACTTTTTGCGCTCTAAACAAAAAAAATAGCAACAATTTTGAAAATATAACAATATTTTTCACATTTTTTTTATGAAATCCCCCCCCCAAAAATGTAAAAATCAAAATTTTTTATCATTTTAGGCCAATTTGTTTTCTGCTACATATTTTTGGTAAAAAAAATCGCAATAAGCGTATTTTGATTGGTTTGCGCAAAAGTTATTGCGTTTACTAACTAAGGGAAATATTTCTGTCATTTTTGGTGGGTTTTTTTTAACGAGTAATGGCGGCAATCTGCGATTTTTTTTGCGGGACTGCTACATTGCGGCGGACAGATCGGACCCTTGACTGACATTTTTGACACTTTTGGGGGTACCAGTGACATTACTACAGTAATTAGTGCTATACATATGCACTGTTACTGTAAAAATGACACTGGCAGGGAAGGGGTTAATTTTATTGGAGAGGGAGGGGTTAATGTATGCCTGGTGCTTACTGACGTGTGTGGGGGGAGGGGACTGAGTGACACAAGGACAGATCGCAGGTTCAGCTATGCTGAACCCTGCAATCTGACCCTGCCTGTCACTTAGGAGATCCGCCCGCTTTGTTTACACAAGCGGGCGGATCTCCAGACTCGATTCCCCGACGATCGGGGAAGAGCAGCGGCGATCGCCGCTGCTCCTCCCCTGGCTGGACTCCCGCTGTGACTGAATACAGCGGGAGCGAGCCTCTGGCGGCGCGCGCGCGCCGCCGAGAAGGGGGAGTGTCTGCCGACGTAGGTCTACGTTGTCAGACCTACAAGAGCCACTTTGCCGCAGTAGAGCTCTAGTGAGCAGACGGCAAGTGGTTAAACTTTACTCTCTGAGCCAATGGTCTTGGGCCACATTGACTGGATATATATTGGTCAGCAACATGGTTTGTGGTTGGTTGGTTTGTATTGTCCTCAATAGTCTTGCCACCCAAACCTATAGCCTGTGTTTCCTTTAGAATCAGAGTGTGGGGAATCAGTTGCAAATATTACTGAAGCCCAATCAAGTCCTTGCCCAACTGGAGAATATCAGGTAAGGTTTAGAGACAAACGATAGGTACCTTCGGAAGCAATAAAACTTCACAAACTGGGATATTTCTTTTTCTTTTTGGGCTTATGCTATGTGGCCAGTCAAAAAGTGATTTAAGAATACTGCTTAGTTAGTTTCATCTTTAAAGATTTATGAAACTTTAGAATGTTTAGAATGAAACTTAAAAACACAACATACAGTTCTGTAGGTGATTAATGTTGTTCTGGAAGCCCTAGATCAGCTTTGCACTTTAGGAAATGTCTTGGTTCAGTAGATGAGGGCTTTATAATATTGGCCTCGGGGCTTCATCTGCTGTAGGAATAGTTGAAAAGGAAATGGAAATGTACAGTGCTTGCAGCTTGTTTCAGAAAGTAAGAGAGCAATGTGCAGATATAACCTTCCTATGTCACATCAACTATGGTTTTTGTTGTTTCAGTAGCAGTTGTAGGTTTATGAAGACTTAAGGGTCAAATCAGGGGCGTATCTACAGGGGTTGCAGGGGTTGCAATTGCAACCGGGCCCCATGCTCCAGAGCGGCCTGTGCTGCTCCCCTGTACACCTGGATAGGAGGGGCGGCGGGGGCAGCATGTAGAGAAATCACTGTCCTCCTTTTTCCTTGTGTAGCTACAGGAAGAAAATGGAGGAGATTGGTTCCTCTGTATGCTGCCCCCGCCACTCCTCCTATCCAGTCTACTTGTGTTCTGCTGTCTCTGGGCCCCTGTGTGCTCCCCTGGTCCCCGCCCTCCCACTGTGCTCTCTTCCCTCTCCTGCCGGTTTCTGCAGGGGATGTGTCACAATAGAGAACAAGGAAGGGGTCGGTAAATATGTAATTTACCAGCTCCTTCCTTTTCTGAATGGACAGAGTCGTAGTCAGTGACAATGTAAAAAATTAAAATAAAATGATAAAAAATAATACAATTAAAATACCAAAAAAATAATACTACTGACACCAGTGGGTGAACTTCCAGGATTGCAGAGGTCACACTTGCGACCGGGCCCTGGCATTCCACCACTGTGGGGCATCCCCAGGATGGCAGGAAGGGGGCCCACTGCAGAACTTGTGAAAGGGTCCCGTTGCAGGACCATAATAAAGGGCCTCGCAACGAGAGTAAAGGGCCCCAGGATCAGTGGGAAGAGCCCCAGGCTTGAAGGGAATGGCCCCGGCCAGGGATCCGGGGGGGCCCTTCATGGTTTCTTGCACTGGGGACCTTTAGGTTCTAGTTACGCCTCTGGGTCAAATCAAACTACCAGAATGTTCTTGCAAGGAACCCCCATGTATGGGTCAATCTCGGGACCTCAATAGAATAGAATATTAATAATTCAACCACCATGCTTCCAATGTATATCTCAGTAAGCTATAGTGGTCAATAGAAGATCACATTTTGAGGTTCTGAATATACTCTACATCAGCTATGCTCAACCATGGTTCCTTGGAACCCTGGGGTTTCTCCAGGGATGGCTAGGGGTTCCTTGAGCTGTAGATCACTGACCTCCCATATAATGGTACCTGCATAGTTCAAGGTCCAACCCAACTTGGCAGAGCCAGCGGCATGAATGCAAGGTTATAATTCTGATCACCCCAGTAAAGTGGGGCATTCTTCCCACCTACCACCACATTTTCCCAATAGCCTCTGATGGACTAATCCTAGGGGTTCCCTGAGGCCTGAAATTGGGGTAGAATGTTAAGAAAGGTTGCTCTGCATAAATCCAGTTGGTTGCAATTAATTACTGCCCGCCGTTCCTCATAGTTCTTGACAATGCTCTACTGAAGCTTAGTTTTTTTTCTTTGCATAAATTGAAATAGTTGTGTGATAATTCTGCACAGTGTTTGGTGACTTCGGGAACCAGACTGGATGTATTTTTGTATGTGGAGATGTACTGTGGGTGTGTGCACCTGTTTAATTAGATAGAAGAGAGAAAAACTCATTCCCTGTGTTTACAGTAATGCTAAGTTAGGTGTTCTCAGAAGACTCTGGTATCGCCCACATATTCCGCTCATCAAAATACTTTCTCCGAAGTCCTTGCTTGGCAGTTTTTTTTTTATATAGTACTATTATGGAAAGTTAAAAACTGCTGCTTGAAACATGGTTACATTTATTTATTTATTTATTTATTTATTTATTTATTTGTTCATATGAGCTTGCCTTAACTTCCTTAGTGTTATGTTTCTCCATGGGTAAACAGGGAAAAAAAATAGAATTTAAAATGAGCATTTGAAATCCATTGCTTGTTAAAATGCACATTTTAGGCCTGAAAATTACTTAAACTCCCAAAACATTACCGTATATACTCGAGTATAAGCAGACCCGAATATAAGCCGAGACCCCTACTTTTAGCACAAAAAAGTGGGAAAACTTATTGACTCGAGTATAAGCCTAGGGTGGGAAATGCAGCAGCTAATGAACCCAACTGGACCACCACGAGGCACAAAACAGGGGCTGTGGGCATGGTACAGGAGATGGTGCAGTTCATAGTACAGGCATTGCACAGGTCATGGTAAGGGCATGGCACAGGTCAGGGCACAGGTGATGGTACAGGCATGGCACAGGTGATGGTACAGGCATGTCACAGGTGATGGTACAGGCATGTCACAGGTCATGGTACAGGAATGGCACAGGTCATGGTACAGGCATTGTATAGGCATGGCACAGGTGATGGTATAGGCATGGCACAGTATGTACAGGCATGGCACAGTAGGTATAGGGATGGCACAGTAATTACAGGCATGGCACAGTATGTACAGGCATGGCACAGGAGATGCAGTGCTGCGGGCATGGTACAGGAGAATGTCCTGTACCATGCCCGCAGCACTGCATGAGGAAATGCAGGGGCATGGGGAGGCGTCTCGCTTACCTGTCGGTGAGGCGCCGTCTTCGATTTAAAAATCGCGCCACCTGGCGCCGCCATACGTCACCGCAAATGCGTCGCCGATGCTCGGGTGTTCGGCTATTTCCGGGCATGCGGCACATGCGCAGTGACACGTCGGCGCCGAGCGGCGCCATTTTTAAAAAGACACTCCAGTCAGTGACTCGAGGATAAGCCGAGGGGTGCATTTTCAGCATGAAAAAACATGCTGAAAAACTTGGCTTATACTCGAGTATATACGGTATATATTTTCTGAAAGCGGAGAACCTGTAGAATAACATGTTGGTAGCAAATTTATATATATTATCTTGCAAGATATTGGCACAACCTTTCTTCAAACCTAAATTTGTAGTAAAAAAAAAAGACATTACAATTTTTGGCGCACACAAACACAATTCCAATTTTTTTTTTTGCAAAATTTGAAATACAAGATTGTGTCGAGTAAACTGATACCAAATATGTCTCTGATGTTACGTTGATACCCAATATTTTTTTTGCCTGATCGCTGTTTACCTACGAATGTCCTAGGCAGTGGTGTATTTTGGTTTTGTGTTGCCCTAGGCAAGACTAACATTAGGCGCCCCCCCCCCCCCTTATGTAAATTTGCTCCACTCCTTTTTTAACAGATGCGACTCCCTCCAAAATTGAAGGACTACAAGTCCCAGCATGAACCCCTGAGATCTCACGAGAGGGGGGGGTGAGAGGGGGTGGGAGTGAGAGGGGGTGGGTGAGGGAGAGAGAGGGGGGTGGGTGAGGGAAGGAGAGAAACAGAGCGGGGATGAGAGATAGAGAGAGAGGGGGCGGGTGAGGGAGAGAGAGAGGGGGATGAGAGAGAGAGGGGATGAGAGAAAGAGAGGGGGGAATCAAAGAGAGAGAGAGGGGGTGATGAGAGAGAGAGGGGAAATGAGAGAGAGAGGGAATATGAGAGAGAGGGGGGATAAGAGAGAGAGAGAGGGGGGGATGAGAGAGAGAGGGGAAATGAGAGAGAGAGGGGATATGAGAGAGAGGGGGATGAGAGAGAGAGGGGGGATGATAGAGAGGGGGTGATTAGAGAGAGGGGGAATGAGAGAGAGGGGGAATGAGAGAGAGGGGGAATGAGAGAGAGAGAGGGAGGGATGAGAGAGAGGGGGATGAGAGAGTGGGGATGAGAGAGAGAGCGCGCGCGAGAGAGAGGGGGAATAAGAGAGAGAGGGGGATGAGAGAGAGAGGGGGGATGATAGAGAAAGAGAGAGGGGGTGAAAGAGAGAGAGGGAGAGAGAGAAGAGGGGTGAGAGAGAGAAGGGGGTGAGTGAGAGAGAGGGGGTGAGAGAGAGGGGGGTGAGAGAGGCGGTTCTAGCAACCAGTGGCCAATAGAGTCTCAGGTGGAGGGGGGTGGCTTTTTTGCTGCCCCCCCCTGAAAAGTGCCGCCCTAGGCCTGGGCCTTGTTGGCCTAGGCCAAAATACTGCACTGGTCCTAGGTGTGTTTATGTGTGTGTATGTCCTTGTATGGCCTTAAAAATGTGTTTTTAAAGTACCTGACAAGCCCTGATGTGAAAGTATATTTTAATTGACAGAACCTCTGTTTAGACCCCTGATGTTTCCTCTGCACAGCTTCCAAATAAATTAAATATTGACAGTAGTTGATTTTGTTACATTCTTGGCCAGAATCTGACAGCCACAGGCCCGGAAGTGCTGAGAGCACTTTTAGGTTCACTGATTCTCCACCACTCACCATCCTTAAAAGCAGGTTGCCCTTATGTTAGCCCTAAGCGTCGGTTCACACTACGGCGATCCGACTTAGGGGGCGACCTGTGAAGTCCCGTGCACCGCGACTTCGGCACGACTTGCATGGACTTCATACAATGAATGTCTATGCAAGTCGCTCCAGGTCGCCCCGAAGTAGTACAGGAACCTTTTTCTAAGTCGGAGCAACTTGTGTCACTCCTATCAGAACCGGTCCTGTACTACACTATGGGACGGGACGGTGCGTGACTTGTCAGGCTGACCAAGTCGCCTGACAAGTCGTACCAGTGTGAATGGACACTAAATGTAACTTGGACTCAGGGTTAAATATTTTTACCTAAAATCCAGAGCCTGAGTAGCACTACAGTTTAATGCTAAGGGACGATAAATTGATTGACTGTCAGCGGGTGAGGACTGTGGAATTTTGGCCTGAGGGGCAAATACAGCAAATTATCCCTTTCATAGTAGAAATATATTTCTGTGGGCTAAAGATAGTGGTCCATGGTGCCTTATTGATTGTTGAACATGGTGAGAATTTAACTTCCGTAAAGCGGAGTTCCAGCCTCAAATACCTTTTCTAACTAACCCCTATAATACTAATCCATCGCCCTTTACAGAACTGTGATTCTCATACTTACAAGGTGTACAGTATTGGATTTTATTCAAAATCTTATTTTTTAAAAACGCTGTCTGGGCGCGGCCATCTTGGATGTGGGCATCTGAAGCCGCAGTGTAATCTGCCGTGTCCTTCTTCCTGATTCCAGGGAGTGTTCTGGGAGTTCTTCCTGATTACAGCCTCCTGGGAGTGATGACAAACAGCTCCCAGGATGCAATGCAAAGGCTTAAGTGATGTCGGTGGCCATGGCCACAGAGGGGGGAGAAGGAGGAAGTACAATCAAAAATGCCCTGAAAATAAGGTAAGGGACCCCTGAAAATGCCCAATTGTTGATCAGCATAGCGAGCACTCCAGGAATCACTAAAGTTGCAAAATTCTACTTTAAAGGACACACCTTCTTACATCTCCCAGCATCATCTTCCTTTGCGACTCCTGCCATGACATGACACCTCAGAATGGCAAAGAAAGTTGGTGGTGGAAGACTTTCCTCTGCCAGACTCTGTGGTTGTAGCAATCTATATAACGCCCAGCAAACGTCACTGATGGAAGGTGCCACTCTGATCAATGTCTTATTGAGAAATTATTTTCACTCGAGGCTACCAGCTCAAAATATCTTATTAGAACTGGCCAAAGGGCAAATGTCCTACTTCCTCCCAGCCCAGTCCTCCATTGCCTGTCAACATAAATAGATAGGAGTTACTTTTGCAAAACAGTTTTTTGATGAGCAGGCTCCAGGCACCTTTCACCCCCCCCCCCTCCAGTTAAGGAGTTGATAATGTTGATATAGCTCAGTGACTAATGACCAAGTCCAATACAGTCCATTTTACTCACTCAAAACCAGCTAGTCACCTCTTTGGTAGCCCAACAGCTAAGGTTTAGACTTACAAGGCGGTCCTGGGCTTGACATCTAGGAGAAAAACATCTTCTTAGTCTTCCAACACACATTGCATACTTGACACCCATAAACTGGCCCATTCAACCCCTCTTTCAGCATCTGATTGGTAGAAAAAGGTTGTCTGCATACAATAAACTCTTCCATGGCACACCTAACAACCATGGCGTGCTAGTACAGATCGTCAGAAGGACCCGGAGACACCACACACTTGGCACTAGTGAGCAGGCCCATTTAATTGCTTTGCTAGCATCTTATTGGTTGAAAAAGGTTGTCTGCATACAATGAACTCCACCATGGCACCCCTACCAACCACAGCAGGCTACTGGACATCTCCAGAATATCCTGAACCCACACTGGACACTTTGGCACCATTTCACTATTCTGCCAGCATCCAATTGGATTTATAGTATGGTTGCATACAATAAACCCATCCTTTGCACACCTACTAACCATGGCAGGCTACCGGACATCTCCAGAAGATCCTGGAGACATCCTGAGTGGGAAAATGATTGTACCCAGGGAAAAATCATGGAAGGCTACTGGACATTTCTAGAATATCCTGGACCCACACTGGACACATTGGCACCATTTGACCATTGTGCCAGCATCCAATTGATTTATTGTATGGTTGCATACAATAAACCCATCCTTAGCACACCTACTAACCATGGCAGGCTACCGGACATCTCCAGAAGATCCTGGAGACATCCTGAGTGGAAAAATGATTGTACCCAGGGAAAAATACTATCCCAGGTCAATAGAAAAGCCCTAGTTAAAATTACAAATGGAGTCCACTATACCAAGTCAGGACATTTAGGAAAACCTGAAGATAGTGTATGCCAATAGATTAAAGTTATTGGCAAACCACCTGAAAGTATACCTCTTAGCAAATCTCCTGTTCATTACTGAAGGCTCTTCATTTCATTCGTCTCCTATACATAGTTTCCGAAACTCAACTGCAGAGTTCAGATTGTAAATCAGACTTAAATCCTTAGAGGAAATAAAGGTGTTATAACATGCAGATTATTCTTATAATTACATCATGGATGATCAGTTTAGCATATTCAACACTTCCAAGAATTTGCAAATGAGAAGCTCCGGTTTTATAACCATATTAAGTAAAAGACAAAAGACTCCAGCTGGGAGATTGTCTTTTATTCTGGAAGTCGTTCGACACACATTTATTTCATTTGCGGTTTGGTACAGAAATGCACAGAAATTATTAGAAGATGGAATATCTTGTTCTTTGTGATTTTTCCGTATACCACTGGATTATGGGCCAAGATATTATAGATAACAATTGGCATGGGATGTCTCAGGAAGGTTGGTCTGTAAGAATTGCCACCTGGAATTATCTAAGCAACTAACTAAACTAAGCATGCAGTAACGATCCTATTGGAGCCCAAATAATGAGGTCAGCCGACAACCTGAATATACTGAACGACCAGATTATTCCATTAATGGATTTTTTCTTCCAAGATGACAATGCCAGGATTCATCGGGGCTCAAATTGTGAAAGAGTGGTTCAGGGAGGATGAGACATCATTGTCACACATGGATTGGCCACCACAGAGTCCAGATCTTACCCCCATTGAGGATCTTTGGGATGTGCTGGAGAAGGCGTTGCGCAGCGCTCCGACTCTTCCATCATCAATACAAGATCTTGGTGAAAAATGAATGCAACACTGGACGGAAATAATTCTTGTGACATTGCAGAAGCTTATCGAAACAATGCCACAGCGAATGTGTGCCGTAATCAAATCTAAAAGCGGTTCAACATGTGTGACCTTTTTTTTTTGGTGGCGACTTTTTTTGGCCAGTATTAGGTTTACAGAATTGGGTAAAACAACCTATACCACTAGATAGATAGATAGATAGATAGATAGATAGATAGATAGATAGATAGATAGATAGATAGATAGATAGATAGATAGATAGATAGATAGACGCAAGATCAATAAAAAGATAGTCGGAAAAAAAGATAGATAGTTAGATGGAAGGTGGAATGCACACACTAGGATAGGGAGGTAAAGTCTTCCAGGATGGGCACATAGTAAACGGTCTAAGTATCTAATAGCCCAGAGATAATTTTTGCAGCCTGTTAATGTCTTGATGTCAGAGTCTATATAGTCCGGGATGTATGTAATGTGGGATTCATATCTGTGTCTGCTGCTCTTCGGCATTTCAATGTGTCCTCTGAGCTCCCTCTGTCACTTATCATTTCCCTCAACTTAGAGCCAGATCTACAGCGGAGTCCTCGGATCATCTGCCGACTTTTCTTCCCTTCCGCCTCTAACCTTGAAGCTCCGGCCTGTCTTCTCCGCTCCCATCATCGGTGGCCGGTTTGCCTAAAGATGTTTGTGTAATATCTATAATATGATCTTCTTAGAGGAAACAAATTCTGTGGATGAGGGTTTATTCACTAAGGAGAATGTGCTGCGTTTAATGTAGACCTGTGATATTGCTGGTTTATATATACAATATATATAGGCCAAGGAAAGACAGCCACCTGGATAGATAGATAGATAGATAGATAGATAGATAGATAGATAGATAGATAGATAGATAGATAGATAGATAGATAGATAGATAGATAGATAGATAGATAGATAGAATGGGGGGCTCAAATAATGGGCACAGCAGGTGTATAGACCCAGGAACTCAGTACAGGGATAGTGGGAACCCCTCATAATGGGCACAGCAGGTGTACAGACCCAGGAACTCAATGCAGGGATGGTGGGAATCCCTCATAATGGGCACAGCAGGTGTATAGACCTGGGAACTCAGCACACAGATGGTGGGGACCCCTCATAATGAGCACAGCAGTTATACAGACCTGGGAACTCAGCACAGGGATGATGAGACTCCCTCATAATGAGCACAGCAGGTGTACAGACCCAGGAACTCAGCACAGGGATTGTGGGAACTCCTCATATTGGGCACAGCAGGGGTACAGACAGTGGCTGACTGGCGAATTCAGCCCAGGGGGCAAGTAAACACCAGAGGCCCATGGTGCAGCAACTTGGCCCCCCTCCCACTCTCCCTCTTCCCGGGCTCCTCCTGACCCCCATTTCAGGCTGAAGCTCTGCTCCAGGTACTCTCTACTCACTGGCTGAATCCGGGGTTTCTGACCTGGCCAGCAGAGGGCAGTTGGGGGGAGCTGGGACAGCTCAGTTGGGGCTGACCCGGGGAGAAGAGTCTACAGTAGGGCATGGAACCGGCCTCTGCTCAGACACAGTTTACACCACCCATGCTGGGGGGAGAGGCCCGCGTTCAGTCCTTGTCTTCAAACCACACTCATTAGGTCAGTGGCAGGGACTTTTTTACTTCTCTTCACCAGGAATCCTTTAGGCATGTCTTTGACAGAAGCAGTGCAGCCTTTTCATGGAGCATCAGAGCGGCCCAGGGGGCAATTGCCCCCCTGCCCCTGGCCCAGTCCTCCCCTGGGTACAGACCCAGAAACTTAGCGCATGGATGGTGAGAACTCCTCATAAAGGGCACAGCAGGTGTACAGACCCAGGACCTTAGTGCAGGGATGGTGGGAATCCCTCATAATGGGCACAGCAGATGTACAGACCTGAGATCTCCACACAGGAATGGTGGGAACCCCTCACAATGGGCATTCTCGGTGTACAGACCTAAAATCTCCACAGAGGGATGGTGGAAATCTCTCATAATAGGCACATCAGGTGTACAGACCCAGTAATTCAATGCAGGGATGCTGGGAAGCCCTCATAATGAGCACAGCAGGTTTTCAGACCCTAGAACTCATTGCAGGGATGGTGAGAACCACTCATAATGGGTACACCAGGAATACAGACTTGGGATCTCAATGCAGGGATGGTGGGAACCCCTTTTAATGGGCACAACAGGTGTACAAACCTGAGATCTACACACAGGGATGGTGGGAACCTCTCATGATAGGCATAGCAGGTTTGCAGACCCCAGAACTCATTGCAGGGATGGTGAGAACCCCTCATAATGGGCACAGCCAGTGTACAGACTTGGGATCTCAATGCAGGGATGTCGAGAACCCCTCATAATGGGCACAGCCGGTGTACAGACTTGGGATCCCATAGCAGGGATGGTGGGAACCCCGTGTAATGGGTACAGAAGGTGTACAGACCCATGTTGTATAAAGAGTAACACAGAGAAGATACGTGATGTACATTTCTGTCTGCAGTTGTCAGCATTTTGGAAGAGGTCAGGAGCAGTGCAGCCACTAAGCAGCATCCACAAATCTGGAAATGTCCTGTCCAGGATGTATCGCCCTCCCCCCTATCTGAGCAAGTCATGTTTCCGATAATTAAATACACAGAAAACTCGGGATTTCTGCAAATGGTTCATATTTCTGTGGATTATGAGAACAGAAAACACGACTCATTCTTTTCATGGGAAGTGCGCTGCCTCTGCCTAGATTGCATTTTTAAGCCGCGCTTGTTTAATACAATCTCGCCGGCTTTCCGGGCCGTTCTAATCTGTTGTAGAAATCTTTAACTCTTCTGATGCCGCAAGGTAGAGCGGCAATGTTTTCACCTGGAATACAAAACTAAAAAATGGAAAAAATGGGGCCCTGGCACAGTGGTCTGAGCGTTGCTGGCAGTTACCACATGCGTACATTGCATGAAAACAGCTGGTTCAGTTTAAATGGGACGCTAATTCATCGCAATGCATATTTTATTAGACATGCACTGGTTTTAGTTTTGTTGGGGTTTTTTTTTTACCTACAACGGACAGATCATTTACATGTGAACAGTGTAATGCCCTGAAATGTCAGTGCCCTGGTGCATTGGAATGCCGTTCAAAAACATTGAAAGAATGGGAGATGGGAGTGACAAGCTGTGTATATATATATATATATATATATATATATATATATATATATATATATATATATATATTTACAGGGCATTTTTTCAGCGGGAACGCGGGAGAACGCAGTTCCGGCACCTCCAGCACTGAATGTATGTAATGGCAAGGGGTGCTGGAGGGTCCATTGATGATGGCTGCTGGGGGATCTATTGTCACTGATGGGAATCCATTTTTGAATTGGGGCCCATTGTTGCTGGGGTGAGGGTCTTATTCTGCTGGGCGCTCAATTGCTGCTGTGAGGGATCTACTGTTAAGATGGGGTCTATTGTTGCTGGCTGCTGGAGGGTCTGTTGATGCTGGTTGCTGGTAGATCTTTTGCTGCTGCTGGGGATCTATGGTTGCTAGTGTGCATGTGTTCCTGGGGGGTCTATTGTTGTGTGAGAGATATACTGTTGCTTTTACTGCCTTTGTTATCATTTACACATTCCATATAAATGACTTAGTACCACAAAAATGATACGTGGTTCTGTATTCTCTAAAAGGGATGGTACTGTGAGGTGGGTAGGGGGTGAAACCATGGGACAGTGCTTGGAGGTTGGTAGGTGGCAGAGACAAGGGGTGACTCAAAAGATGGGGAGTTCATACACCTATTCTCTGAGAAAAAAAGACCTGTGTATATATATACATATATACACCGAGCATCCATGACATTACAACCACCCACCATAACATGTTAAAGGCATGGACTCCACTAGATCTATAAAGGTATGCTGTGGTATCTGGCACTAAGCTGTCAGTAGCAGATGCTTTAAGTCCTGTAAGTTGTGAGGTGGGGCCTCCATTGATCTGACTTGTTTTTGCAGCACATCCCACAGATGCTCAATTGGATTGAGATCTAGAGAAGAAGTCAACACCACAATCTCATTGTTGGGTTCCTCAAACCATTATTGAGTTCACCAGAGCTCAGGCCACCTTCTTCCATTGCTCCGTGGTCCAGTTCTGATGCTTACGTGCCCATTGTAGGTGCTTTTGGCTGTAAATATGGATCAGCATGGGCACCCTGACTAGCCTTCGGCTACTCAGCCCCATACACTACAACCTCTGCACCTTTTTATCAGAACCAGAATAAGCTTTTTTTAGCAATTTGAGCTTCAGTAGCTCCTCTATTGGATCGGACGTCATAGACCAGTCTTTACTCCCCATGTCGATCAATGATACTTCACTCCCCATGTCTATCAATGAGCCTTCCATTCCCATGTCTATCAATGAGCCTTCACTTCCCATGTCTATCAATGAGCCTTCATTCCCCATGTCTATCAATGAGCCTTCCATCCCCATGTCTATCAATGAACCTTCACTCCCCATGTCGATCAATGAGCCTTCCATCCCCATGTCTATCAATGAAACTTCACTCCCCATGTCCATCAATGAGCCTTCCATCCCCATGTCTATCAATGAGCCTTCACTCCCCGTGTCAATCAATGAACTTTCACTCCCCATGTCTATCAATGAGCCTTCCATCCCCATGTCTATCAATGAGCCTTCATTCCCCATGTCTATCAATGAGCCTTCACTCCCCGTGTCTATCAATGAGCCTTCAATTCCCATGTCTATCAATGAGCCTTCACTCTCCATGTCTATCAATGAGCCTTCACTCCCCGTGTCTATCAATGAGCCTTCACTTCCCATGTCTGTCAATGAGCCTTCACTCCCCGTGTCTATCAATGAGCTTTCTATCCCCATGTCTATCAATGAACCTTCACTCCCCATGTCTATCAATGAGCCTTTACTCCCCGTGTCTATCAATGAACCTTCACTCCCCATGTCTATCAATGAGCCTTCACTCCCCGTGTCTATCAATGAGCCTTCACTTCCCATGTCTATCAATGAGCCTTCACTCCCCGTGTCTATCAATGAGCCTTCACTCCCCGTGTCTATCAATGAGCCTTCACTCCCCGTGTCTATCAATGAGCCTTCACTCCCCATGTCTATCAATGAGCCTTCATTCCCCATGTCTATCAATGAGCCTTCACTCCCGGTGTCTATCAATGAGCCTTCCATCCCCATGTCTATCAATGAGCCTTCACTCCCCGTGTCTATCAATGAGCCTTCACTTCCCATGTCTATCAATGGGCTTTCACTTCCCATGTCTATCAATGAGCCTTTCAACCCCATGTCTATCAATGAGCCTTCCATCCCCATGTCTATCAATGAGCCTTCCATCCCCATGTCTATCAATAAGCCTTCACTCCTCAGCTCCATCAGTGAGTTTTGGCCACCCTCTTTGTGGTTTGCTGGTTTTCCTTCCTTGGAGCACTTTTGGTTGGTCCTGACCACTGCAGACCGGGTACATCCTATAGAAGATGCAATTTCGTAATTGCTCTGACCCAGTCATCTAGACATTACAATTAGGCCCTTGTCAACGTCCCTCAAATCCTTACTCTTTCCTATTTTGTTCTTTTTTCAACACATCAACTTCAGATACAACAGACTAGTACATCCCACCAATTTTTAGGTGCCATTATAAAGGAGATAATCAATGCTGTATCCTTTAAAATCACTCCACACCAAATGGCATGGTATTGTGGTACCGAGCTGTTTGGTGACCACAAATGCCTGTGCATTTTGCTAGGCATTGACAATTAGTGTGCATGTCTAACAGAAGGCATTTTCCACACTGCAAATGGTGTAAATGGGCCTCTTAGAGTCTGGGTGGTTCCAAAGCAGTGGACGAAACTACCAGGGTCGCAAATGTCGCACTTGCAACCAGACCCTGGCTTTCCACCACCATGGAGGGGAGGGGGGGAGGCATTTCCAAGATGGCAAGAAAGGGGCTGCTGCAGAACATGTTAAAGGGTCCCACTGCGTTACCATTTAAGGGCCCCACAATGGGAGTAGTGGGAATGGCACTGGAACTGACGTGCCTCGATGGTCAGTGGGTCCCTTCATTGTTTCATGCACCAGGGCTGTTAACTGTCCCACAGCAGGAGTAAAGGGCTCTGGGATTAGTGGGAAGGGCCCGGAACCAGAGGAAAGGGCCCTGGGACTGATAGAAAGGCAATGGGACCAATGGCAGTGGCCCGGCAGTCAGGGAGGCCCTGCATGGTTTCTTGCACTGGGGCCCTGGAGATTCTACTTACTCCAAACTTTATGTTGTTCCAAACATAAATATGGAGACAGCTAAATAGCTGGGAAGGTAAAAGCCAACAAAGAATACATTGAAATGATACATTTTGGAACATTCCTTTAAGCCACACCCACCTAGAATCTAAATGGGAGAAGCAATACAAAATCAGATAAGGAATTCAAATGCTATTTTTTTTATTTTTTTATTTATCTATATTTTAGTTATATTTTGTTGTTTAGGTTGTGTTGTTATTCCATTCAAGTTTTTATTTTATTTTTTATTATGTTTATACCGCACTCTGTCTAATCAAAGCCGTGACAGTTTCGTTACCTTGAGAGTCCAACTAAAATTAACACCATTTATCACCGGCATGTCCAGTCCTATCTGCCGCATCCCCGGAGATCCCATTATCTCCCAGTCCTTTGCTCCTGGTAGTTGAGTCACGTCTTCTTCTTCGGCACCCTTTGCGCACTTTCATTATCGGGTCTGTGTGCACCGGAGAAACCTTACCTCCAGGGTATCTCGACTTTAAAACAATTGCAAGTAAATTCCTATCAAGCGCAAGAGACATGGGTTATTTACAGGGCCGGGATATAGAAAAAGAATTAAAAAAAAAAAGTATAGCTGAGGCACGTTATTGGGACATGTGACTGGGCACGGTGACAGGGTCTCTTTAAATTCTTTGTAAAATAAACCCAGATACAGTGAAAATAAAGTATAATCAAAGGCATATTTTTTTTTAATTTATTTAAATTTATTTAATTTTTTTTTTTTTAATTTCTGAGTTTTAGGGTTTAGAGTGGAGAGGTGATAGAACACCCGTCAGGTTTTTACTGCTGTCATCGTTAAAGCCGAACTTCACTCTCTCAATTGACTATTTTTAATTCTTATGTTGTTAGCATTAGTAAATGCATAGGAAGGTATTCAGGGCTTATTTTCAGCGGGAACGTGGGGGAACGCAGTTCCGGCACCTCCAGTACAGAGAATGGCAAGGAGAACTAGAATGTGCTGGCTGCTTTTGATGCTGACTGCTGGGGGATCTAAGGTCACTGAAGAGATCTATTTTTGTGGGGGGGGGGGGGGTCTAGTGTTGCTGGGGAGGTTATTGTTGCTGGTGGGGGAATCTATTGTTGCTGGATGGGGAAGACTTGTTGAGGGATCTAATGTTGACGGAGGGGTCTATTGTTGCTGAAGGGGGTCACTTGTTGAGGGATCTACTGTTGAGATAGGGGTCTATTGTTGCTGGCTCTAGAGGTCTATTGATGCTGTCTGCTGGTATCTATGGTTGCTGGAGAGATCTGTTGTTGTTGGGGGGGGGTCTAGTGTTGCTGGGGAGGTTATTGTAGCTGATGGAGGTTCTATTATTGCTGGATGGGGAAGACTTGTTGAGGGAGCTACTGTTGAGGGAGGGGTCTATTGTTGCTCAAGGGGGGGTCACTTGTTGAGGGATCTACTGTTGAGATGGGGTCTATTGTTGCTGGCCCTAGAGGTCTATTGATGCTGTCTGCTGGTATCTATGGTTGCTGGAGGGATCTATTGTTGTGGGGGGGGGGGTCTAGTGTTGCTGGGGAGGTTATTGTTGCTGGTGGAGGATCTATTGTTGCTGGATGGGGAAGACTTGTTGAGGGATCTACTGTTGAAGGAGGGGTCTATTGTTGCTGAAGGGGGGTCACTTGTTGAGGGATCTACTGTTGAGGTAGGGGTCTATGTTGCTGGCCCCTAGAGGTCTATTGATGCTGTCTGATTGATGCTGTCTATCTATGGTTGCTGGAGGAATCTATTGCTGTGTGGGGGGTCTAGTGTTGCTGGGGAGGTTATTGTTGCTAGTGGGGGTCTATCGTTGCTGGGGTAGGGGGTTGTTTTTTTGGGGCAGCTCTATTGTTACTGGGGGGGGGGGTCTTTTGTTGCTGGGTGGATCTTTTGTTGCTGGGGGTGGTCTTTTGTTGATGTCGGGGGGAGGGTCTATTGTTGCTGGCTGCAGGGGATCTATTTTATTGCTTTTCTTGTTATCACTGTCAAGTTCCATGAAAATTACTTGTTTTTTTATTCTCTAAACTGGCACTGGGAGGTGGGCAGGGGGTGGAACCAAGGGACGCTGCTCAGGGGTGGGTAGGGGGTGGAGACAGGGGGTGATACAAAAGGGAGGGACCTATTCCCAAAGAAAAATAAAAAAAAAAACAATTATATTTATTATATTTACTTAGTTTAAATTTTTTTTTTTGTTTAATTTTTTTCAGTTTCTTCCTGGTTTCTGGCCTAGGCCAAAATGATGTCATGCATCCTAAAAGTCTTCTCTAAACTGGCACTGGAGGTGGGCAGGGGGTGGAACCAAGGGACGCTGCTCGGAGGTGGGTAGGGGGCGGAGACAGGGGTGATTCTGAAGGGAGGAATACCTGCACCTATTCCCAAAGAAAAATAAAAAAAACATAATTATATTTATTTTATTTACTTGGTTGAATTTTTTTTTTTTTACATTTTTTCCAGTTTCTTCCTGGTTTCTGGCCTAGGCCAAAACAATGTCATACATCCCAGAAGTCTTTATGGGAGGAGGGGCTTTCTCAGCTAAGCACAACCTCCTGCCTGCAAGCCTGAGCTAAGGGAGGATGGATTCAAGGAAGTAAATGCTACATGAATCACCTGCCCTTACTCCAGATGGCCGCAGCTAGATTTGCTAGGGGGTTGAGTGATTTCTCAACAAAATAGAGCATGGAGACATGGATGGATGAGGGGGTTTGCTTTGAATATTAAAAAATAATTAAATAAGGTTTTTGGTTTGTGGTGCTTTAAGGAGAGTCACCCTCTCCTTTTTACCGTTATCACCGACAGTGAAAGTGAATTCCAAATTTTGAGTCGTCAACGGAACAGAAACAGAAGAGAAAACTTTTAATGGGGACACCAGTTCTGGTGACAACCAGAGATTTCCTCACTTTGGAGGGATTTCCTCTCACTTCCTGTTTACATTATAGGACAGGAAGTGAAGGGAAATCTCCCCAATTGGACACCGTGCCAGAAAAAAAAAAAAAAAAAAACTGCTGGGTTATAACCCTCCCTTTCTTTATCCAAAATAGCAAAAAAATAAATTGCCTTTAACCTGTAACTTAAACCCAACACTAAGCAAATCCTTAGCTGCCATCATCTTACATCTAAAGGTCTCCCTAATGTTATCGGAGGAAGAAAATGTTAAAAAAAAAAAAAACCTATTGACCAGATGAAGATATCAATGTCTGGCCCGGTAGCTGCTGCGTAAATCAGGCTGGCTGTACTTGTCTGGCTGTTTACTGGCACCGCGGCCCATAAATGATTAGTGCCGTGCCCAATGCCAGGAGGACACTTCCGCTGATGGTATATATAAAGCACAGGCTCCTGTGTCCAGCGGCAGACTGTCCGGGCAAGAGCAGAAAAAACTTTGCGCTGATGCTTCAAAAATATAATTAATGGATCCGAGCCGGACTCTGCATTAGGCTGACTTGCAGCAAGAGAAGAAAAGTGATGGAAATATACTGATAGAATAAACAGCAAATATTATCTGCCTATCAGAGCCGCATCCATCGCTCTGATCTATACTGATCACAGGGACCTGGACACTGTCCTTACTGATTCCTACACTGGGTAGGGATCCCTTACTGATCCCTTACTGATCCCTACACTGGGTGAGAACAGAGACCCCCCCCCCCCCTGTGTATGTAGTCCCTCCCTCCATCAGTCTTTTTCTTTCTTTTCTTTTCTTTTCTTTTTCTCTTTCTTTCTTTTCTTTTTCCTTCCTTCCTTCTGCAGATAAACAGGTACAATGCATGTAGGAGGGTTTGTTTAATATCTGTGTATCACCTGAGGCCAATCACTGCATTGGGTGTAGGGAAGGCTTTACAAACATTTTATCAGAGGACATGTGGAAAGTGTGCTGGATATAGGGGTGGTCATAATCAGACTCTGAATTTAATCTTTTTTTTTTTTTTCTCTTCTCTTTTTCCTTTCCTTACTACCTTCCTTTTTTTTTTTTCTTTATTTCTCCTCTTTCTTTCTTTCTTTTTTTCTTTCTCTTCTCTTTTTCCTTCCTTCCTTCCTTCCCTCCCTCCCTTCCTTCCTTCTCTCTTTCTTTTCTTTATTGCCCCTCTTCTTTCTTTCTTTCTTTCTTTCTTTCTTTCTTTCTTTCTTTCTTTCTTTCTTTCTTTCTCTTTTCTTTTTCCTTCCCTCCCTTTGTTCATTCCTTCCTTCCTTCTTTCTTTCCTTCCTTCCTTCCTTCTCTCTTTCTTTTCTTTATTGCCCCTCTTCTCTCTTCTTTCTTTCTTTCTTTCTTTCTTTCTTTCTTTCTTTCTTTCTTTCTTTCTCTTCTCTTCTCTTTTTTCTTTCTTTCTTTCTTTCTTTCTTTCTTTCTTTCTTTCTTTCTCTTCTCTTCTCTTTTTTCTTTCTTTCTTTCTTTCTTTCTTTCTCTTTCTTTCTTTCTTTCTTTCTTTCTTTCTTTCTTTCTTTCTTTCTTTCTTTCTTTCTTTCTTTCTTTCCTCTCCCCTTTACTCTATCTATCTATCTATCTATCTATCTATCTATCTATCTATCTATCTATCTATCTATCTATCTATCTATCTATCCCATAGTTATCCATCTATTAATATCTCTCTCTTTCTTTGTCTTTCCCCTATTTTGACCACTGAGTGCTCATAGGCAGCAGTAAATGCATACAGGACACAATATAAATTGAATTATATAGTTACATAGTAACATAGGTTGTGAGGTTGAAAAAAGACATCAGTCCATCCAGTTCAACCTATGATGTGTGTGTGTTTGCTGTTAACCGTACATTGTATACCCCTGTATGTTGTACATTGTATACCCCTGTATGCAGGGCAGCTGTTAGAAATCACGGGGCCCCGTACAGTCTATCTGATGGGGCCCCCAAAAGCCCGCCCCTTACCCCACCCATGACCCCGCCCACCTGCCTTAAAAAAATGCAGCTTTGTCTTCTAGGGATAGTTATCTTCGAAACAAAGTCGGAAGCTGACGGTCAGGCCCCCCTGATAAGTAACTTTACAGGAGGCCCGATGGTACCCCCTTTATTGGCAGCCCTGGGTGGACCCAATCAGACCCTCAATTTACCTCTATGGAGCAGCGGATGTAAACCTACTTGTGTCTGTTTACACTTGCCTACCTCTGATCTGGTCCGATAAAAAAACCCTAAGGGGGTCTGTCCTGCTCCATCTAGGTGGTCGGGTGTAAATAGACAATGGAGTCCATTTACACCCCACTGCCCATAGAGTAGAGTGGGCTCTGTCCATGTCTGCTCTGCATAAACTGAGTGGACATGGACCTGTCATCTGCCCACTCTGCTCTGATCAGTAGAGAGATCCTCCGCTGAACAAAGCGGAGTCCATCCAATGTGATAGGGGCCTAACGCAGGCCATAGATAATGCGATTTTATTTCCTGCAACCATAGTCAGGAGAAAACAATGATTCTGCCACCTGGTCCCCTTTAGGAGAACACAATGATTACTTGCTAGCTGCTAGCAATAATTGCATGTGAAATCTGACAGGCTGGTTGTATGCAAGTCTATCAAGTGGATCAACTTGGGTACAATCAGCCTGTCCATAGATGGTTTGAATCTCGGCTGGTTCCTGCAGCACCTGCCGGGGATTCGAACCATATATGGCCGGCTGGACCATTTTGGTCTTTCATTAAGCATTGTTGTCATGGATAAATGGATCTCTCTTCTTTCTTTCTTTTGTTTGTATTTGTCTGAGCTGCGCCTCGGTGCACTGCCCTGTTTTGCAAGCTTTGTTTTACCACTTACTAAGTCCCGGTTCACATTATTGCGGCTGCGGAGATCGCATGTAATTTGGAGCGCACTGCTCCTTCATTACATGTGATCTGATGTGCGGATGCGAATTCAGCCATACACTTTGTATGGCTGAATTCGCACTGTATCCGCACCAAACTCGCACATGACCCTTTTTTTCAGCAGCATCAGGATCGGATCGCACAGTGGTTCACACTTGTGCGATCCGATTCTGTGCGTACTGTCAGATCGCACTGCGATATGCGATCCAACTGGGGGTGTCGTTAACATTTAATTGACACCCCCTGCGTATCGCATATGGCAGTGTGAACTGCCAGAGGTGCGGATGCGATGCGGGAACAGGCTGCAAATTCGCAGCCTTCCTGCATCGCACAAGTGTGAACCGAGCCTGAGTGTTTGTTGTTGCTGCAATGTCTACAAAAGTTTAATAAACATACCCTTTAAAAAAAAAAAAAAAAATCTATGCATTTCACTGTTCTTTCTTCAATGATGATCTTCATTATCATCATGATAATCACACAGTACGTGGCTCAAAGCACCTGTACTGTGTGAGTGTGACTGTCATCATGATGATAATGATGACCATATTTGGCTGCTCCCTGCTATATAAATATATATAATATAATATGATATAATATAATATATATATTAAAATAGGCAATATACCAGGGTATGGGGAAAGGTGTGTGCTGTGTCATGTCATGAGACTGTACCTTTCCTGTGTGACTTATGCCAGATCCCTCTGTGTCTGCACTGCTGGACAAGCTGCTGAGTGGAGATCACACAAGGACTCATCTGCCCTGCACGGATCGTTTCCAGTTCCAGGCTCCAGCTAGCTGCCCCTAGCCTGCCAGCACTCTTCTGCCTGATTCCCTCAGCACTTACTGGCTAAAGGAGTCAGGCAGTGTGCAGGCCAGCAGCAGGGACTTACAGAGCCGGGACTTCCTCACATTACAAGAAAGTGTGTGCAAGTCCGTGGGGACGCCCGAAAATGAAAAAAATAGTCCCCAGAGGCTGCAGCGATCTCCCGGCTCTAGAGGTGAACAGATGGGGCCCCCCCTCAGCCCAGCAGGGAATATGAATACCCAGGACTCTGGCAGGGAACAGTATATTATGTACACAGTCACATTCTACATGAAGTCTGAAGCTGCCGGCCGGGCCCCCCTGATAAGTGACAGGGCCAGGGCCCCCTACAGAAGGACCGGTGGTCCCCCCCTATCAGCGGCCCTGCCTGTATGTTGTACATTGTATACCCCTGTATGTTGTACATTATATACCCCTGTATGTTGTACATTGTATACCCCTGTATGTTGTACATTGTATACCCCCTGTATGTTGTACATTGTATACCCCTGTATGTTGTACATTGTATACCCCTGTATGTTGTACATTGTATACCCCTGTATGTTGTACATTGTATACCCCTGTATGTTGCACCTCAATACCCGGCCCATAGTACATATACGTCCTGAGTTTAAAGCTAAATACCGGTGTTATGGCAGCAGATAGCTGCAGGCGATGGGCTTTCCGATAAGGGTGGTCCCAGCGGCGGATTCGCCGCGAGATCACCCTCCAGGATGGCGGAAGGGATGCCTCCCCCCCTCCCGCCGCGTCCCGGTCCTTTTCCCCGCTTACCGGACCCGCCGGCAGCGGGGAAAACGATCGGGTCCCGGATCCTCACAAACAGGATGTCGAGTGAGGGCAAGCTTGCCCTCACTCCACTCTATTGTCTTGGAGGACCGGAGCAACGGCAAACGTCGTTGCCGAGCAACCGGCTTAAAGGTCCCTTTTTTTTTATTTTGTTGTCATTTTTTTTTTTTTTCCTTTCCAACTTTATTAGTGTACTTGTGAGATCTGAGGACTTTTGACCCCAGATCTCACAAAAAAGAGGTCCTGTCGTGCCTATTTGTAATACAAGGAATGTTTACATTCCTTGTATTAGAAATAAAAATGATCAATTTTTTTTTTTTTTAAAAACGGTGTAAAAATAAAAAATAATAAAAAAAAAAAAATTAAAGCGTCCTGTCCCCGTTAGCTCACGCGCAGAAGCGAACGCACACGGAAACCCTGCCCACATATGTAAATGGTGTTCAAACCACACATGTGAGGTATCGCCGCGATCGTTAGAGCGAGAGCAATAATTTGAGCCCTAGACCTCCTCTGTAACTCTAAGATGGCAACCTGTAGAAATTTTTAAAGTGTCGCCTATGGGGATTTTTAAGTACCAAAGTTCGTCGCCATTCCGTGAGCGTGCGCAATTTTGAAGCATGACATGTTGGGTATCTATTTACTCGGCGTAACCTTATCTTTCACATTATGGAAAAAAATTGGGCTAACTTTACTGGATTCTTATTTTTTAATTCAAAAAAGTGATTTTTTTCCAAAAAAATTGCGTTTGGAAGACTGCTGCGCAAATACGGTGTGATAAAAAATATTACAATAATCTCCATTTTATTCTCAAGGGTCTCTGCTAAAAAAAAATATATAATGTTTGGGGGTTCTAAGTAGTTTTCTAGCAAAAACAACTGATTTTAGCTTATAAACACCAAATGTCAAAAATAGGCTTAGTAGGCAAGTGGTTAAGGTGCCCATCTAATAGTTTTTTGAAACTATCGATGCTCCCTGCTGACACCACTGCTTGTGGAAGAGAATTCCACATCCTTACTGCTCTGACAGTGAAGAACCCCCTGCGTATTTTAAGGTTAAACCGCCTTTCCTCTAGTTTTAGTGAGTGGCCACGTGTCTTATTGTATTCCCTTTCTCTGAATAGTTTGTTCCTTATGCTAGGGTCGCCAGTACAGTATTTGTACATTGATATCATATCCCCCCTCAATCGTCTCTTCTCCAGAGAGAATAAGTTCAGTGCTTGTAGTCTTTCCTCATAGCTGCTGTCCTCCATTCCCCTAATTATTTTTGTTGCCCTTCTCTGGACTCTCTCCAGTTCCAGCACATCCTTCCTGAGGACCAGTGCCCAGAACTGGACAGAATACTCCAGCCTTGCTTGATTTTTCAGGACCCTTGCTTGTGTATATATTTCCCATCATGCATCCTAGGCCCCTGATTGGTGCTAAAAGGTCACATGCAGTTTATTGCACCTGCTCTTGCCATGTCATTTTATGATCCGTTATACCTTGCCATTCAATCATGACTGATTTATTTATTTATTTATTTATTTATTTATTTATTTATTTATTCCTCCTCATTTTCTGTTTTGTTTCTTGTTGTGTTCCTAATCTATTTCTCCCCTTTTCATGTAATTTAATTAAACTCTCCCACACGCACTGCATATATCAGACACTTTGAACATAAGGAAACAAATGAAGTTTTTTTTTTTTTTTTTTTCCTTTCGTTTTCCCCTTGCTCATTTTTAATTATAATAAGCGACGTGAAAAGGACAACATTGCCGTATCTCGCAGTGCGCATCAGTATAATAAAGAGAGCGTGAAGCCGAGCCTTTTCCATCGCACACAACTCCGAACATGCAAAGAAAATGTTTGATACCCCCAGTCACACTGTTTACTATTCATAAATTCCATGACAAATGTTAGCCATGCACCCCGGTGACACATTTGCATTTTTTGCCTTCCTGTTGAGTTTCGTCCTTTTTTTTTTTTTTTTTTGTCTTTCGTATTTACAAAGACAGATTTAATGTCTCACCGTCCCGTTCACCCCGTCCTCATCCCTTCATGTTTTCGGAAGGATTTCCAGCGCAGAACAAAGATATTTGAAAGAGTTTCCACCCCGGGCAGTCAATTTACTTTTAATTTGTTTAGAATGAGAATTTTTTTTTCTGTCGTAATGAGAAAAAGAAATCAAAACTCTGTAATGTTTCTGATTTTCTGGGATAGCTTTTTTGATTTTTTTTTTTTTTTTTTAGTTGTTGTTTTGTTTTTTAACTATTTGGCACTTATCAACTGGAAGAAGGGAAAAATAATGAATGTAGGTAAAAGTTGCAGCCAATCCTTTGAAGAGGCGAGTAATTAGTAAGAGTAATCAGGGAACTGCAGAAAAGTCCTAGAAGTATTACAGAAGACAAATATCTCAGTTTTCTATAACCCATTGCAGTCAGCTTTGTTGTGTTTCTCTGGGCAGGGACTGCAGCCTCCTATTCTATGTGTCCAATCATTGCTGTCATTGGGCCCCATTGTTAGTGTCATTGGGAGGAATTGTACCCCATCATCAGTGTCATTGGGCCCCATTGTTGGTGTCATTGAGAGGAATTGTACCCCATTATCGGTGTCATTGGGCCCCATTGTTGGTGTCATTGTGAGGAATTGTACCCCATCATTGGTGTCATTGGGCCCCATTGTTGGTGTCAGGTGGAACCTTGCCCCATCATCAGTGTCATTGGGCCCCATTGTTGGTGTCATTGGGAGGAATTGTACCCCATTATTAGTGTCATTGGGCCCTATTGTTGGTGTCATTGTGAGGAATTGCACCTCATCATTGGTGTCATTGGGCCCCATTGTTGGTGTCATTGGGAGGAATTGTGCCCCATCACTGTTGTCTTTGGGCCCCATTGTTGGTTTCATTGGGAGGAATTGTGCCCCATCAATGGTGTCATTGGGCCCTATTGTTGGTGTCATTGTGAGGAATTGTACCCCATCATTGGTGTCATTGGTGTCATTGGAAGGAATTGTGCCCCATCACTGTTGTCTTTGGGCCCAATTGTTGATTTCATTGGGAGGAATTGTGCCCCATCAATGGTGTATTTGGGCCTTTTTGTTGGTGTCCTTGGAATGAACTGTGCCCCATAATTGGTGTCATTGGGCCCCATTGTTGGTGTCATTGGGAGGAATTGTACCCCATCATTAGTGTCATTGGGCCCCATCGTTGGTGTCATTGGGAGGAATTGAGCCCCATCAATGGTGTCTTTGGGCCTTTTTGTTGGTGTCCTTGGGATGAACTGTGCCCCATAATTGGTGTCATTGGGCCCCATTGTTGGTGTCATTGGGAGGAATTGTACCCCATAATTGGTGTCATTAGACCCCATTGTTGGTGTTATTGGGAGGAATTGTGCCCCATCACTGTTGTCTTTGGGCCCCATTGTTGGTGTCATTGAGAGGAATTGTGCCCCATAAATGGTGTCTTTGGGCCTTTTTGTTGGTGTCATTGGGCCCCATTGTTGGTGTCATTCGGAGGAATTGTACCACATCATTTTTGTCATTGGACCCCATTGTTGGTGTTATTGGGAGGACGTGTGGCCCTATAATTGGTGTCATTGGGACCTATTGTTGGGTATTGAGAGGAACTGTTCCCTTCGTTGGTTTTAGTGCTGAGATGCAGTTTTAAAGTCTGGACTGCTTTAAGTGCTACTGACATTTCTAGCAGTTTATATTATAAAATATGTCAGCAAAAAATAAACCTACAAGAGTAACCCTTTCCCAGTCTATTCAAAATAGTACTAATAAAAAAACATTTTAGCAGTATACGCTCCTTAAATACAGGCTGTTCAGATCCGGAAATAACGTCAGTCATGACAGGTTCTCTTAAATAAATTAATTGGAGTATATTAGCTTACAGAAGCACCAACCCACTGTCTAAATAGTCTTCATTAGACTTTGCAGTGAACAAAGGAAAATCAACGCGTTTCAGGGGAAAAAAGTCTTTCTTTATCAGGGCTGAGATGTGTTTCTAAAGTCTGGACTGCTTTGAGTGCTGTTGACATTTCCATTCCTCATCTAAACCAGCAGTTTATATTAGGAATTTTTTCAGCAAAAAATAATAAAAATAATAAAATAATAAAAAATAATAAAAATAAGGGTGACTATCTAAAAAAAAATAAAAAATAAAAAAAAAGTTTTAGCAGTAAGTGCACTTAAAATACTGGTTGTTCTCATTCCAACATGATGGCAATCATGACTGGGTCTCTTAATAATTTAATTGCAGTATATTAGCTTACTGTACCTTAAATTGGACTAAAGTAGCTTTTTCACAAAGTAAATTAGTAATTTCGCTGAGTATATATGTTATTTTTTTTTTTTTAGAAAAACAATGCAGATCAGTGAGAAATAGCTAGCAATTTGTTTCTCTGCACCGGTTGTTCGGTAATGCGTCACCCCTGCTCCATTCCTCAGAATTAATTGTCAGTTTCCATTTTAAAATTAAATGCATGGTGTCGTGGATTGAAGTTGACATTATATTTACAAATCAAATAACTATGAACGCGGATTATTTTCTCCAGCGCTGGCGGAATGAAACGACCGATTTTTACATGACTGGAGCCCACAGTCTTTCAGACTCTCCAGCGGAGTGAAAAACAATAAACCCCCAATTGCTCCAACAGCAGAACAATGCAGTGCCGAAATGAACCTCTCTGTAATGAGTGCACATTATATGGAAACTAATTACAGTGCCTGCGTCCAACATGCATTTCAAATGAGGTTTCACCCCCCCCCCCCCCCACCAATCCCAATTATGTTGAGAAATACACTAGATGTATTGCAATTGCCGGTTATGTTCAGGTTCCATTAGAACACAAACCAACTGCCAAAAAAATAAGTGTCTGAAATAAGAACTGTCTGAGCTGCCTATGACGGTGGCCATTCCAAAGTTTTTTTTAATGGGCAATCAGATGAGGATATCAGAGAAAGTTGCCATGTTAAAATACAATATATGCAGTATCTCGCAAAGTGAGTACACCCCTCACATTTTTGAAAATATTTAATTATATCTTTTCATGTGACAACGCTGAAGAAATGACACTTTGGGGGAGATTTATTAAAACTCGAGCACTCTAAATATAGTGCAGCTGTGCATTGTAGCCAATCAGCTTCTAACTTCAGCTTGTTCAATTAAGCTTTGACAATAAAACATGTAAGCTGATTGGTTTCTATGCAGAGCTGCACCAGGTTTTACACGCTGCAGTTTTAGTAAATCTCCCCCTTTGCTACAATGTAAAGTAGTGAGTGTACAGCTTGTATAACAGTGTAAATTTGCTGTCCCCTCAAAATAACTCAACACACAGCCATTAATGTCTAAACCACTGGCAACAAAAGTGAGTACACCCCTAAGTGAAAATGTCCAAATTGGGCCAAATTAGCCATTTTCCCTCCCTGGTGTCATGTGACTTGTTAGTGTTACAAGGTCTCAGGTGTAAATAGGGAGCAGGTGTGTTAAATTTGGTGTTATTGCTCTCACTCTCTCATACTGGTTACTGGAAGTTCAACATGGCACCTCATGGCAAAGAACTCTCTGAGGATCTGAAAAAAAGAATTGTTGCTCTACATAAAGATGGCCTAGACTATAATAAGATTGCCAAGACCCTGAAACTGAGCTGCAGCACGGTGACCAAGACCATACAGTGGTTTAACAGGACAGGTTCCACTCAGAACAGGCCTCGCCATGGTCGACCAAGGAGGTTGAGTGCACGTGCTCAGCGTCCTATCCGGAGGTTGTCTTTGGGAAATAGAGGTATGAGTGCTGCCAGCATTGCTGCAGAGGTTGAAGGGGTGGGGGGGTCAGCCTGTCAGTGCTCAGACCATACGCCGCACACTGCATCAAATTGGTCTTCATGGCTGTCATCCCAGAAGGAAGCCTCTTCTAAACATGATGCACAAGAAAGCCCGCAAACAGTTTGCTGAAGACAAGCAGACTAAGGATATGGATTATTGAAACCATCTCCTGTGCTCTGATGAGACCAAGATAAACTTATTTGGTTCAGATGATGTCAAGCGTGTCTGGCGGCAACCAGGTGAGGAGTACAAAGACAAGTGTGTCTCGCCTACAGTCAAGCATGGTGGTGGGAGTGTCATGGTCTGGGGCTGTATGAGTGCTGCTGGCACTGGGGAGCTACAGTTCATTGAGGGAACCATGAATGCCAACATGTACTGTGACATACTGAAGCAGAGCATGATCCCCTCCCTTTGTAGACTGGGCCGCAGGGCAGTATTCCAACATGATAACGACCCCAAACACACCTCCAAGATGACCACTGCCTTGCTAAAGAAGCTGAGGGTAAAGGTGATGGATTGGCCAAGCATGTCTCCAGACCTAAACCCTATTGAGCATCTGTGGGGCATCCTCAAACGGAAGGTGGAGGAGCGCAAGGTCTCTAACATCCACCAGTTCTGTGATGTCATCATGGAGGAGTAGAAGAGGACTCCAGTGACAACCTGTGAAGCTCTGGGCAACTCCATGCCCAAGAGGGTTAAGGCAGTGCTGGAAAATAATGGTGGCCACACAAAATATTGACACTTTGCACCCAATTTGGACATTTTCACTTAGGGGTGTGGTCACTTTTGTTGCCAGCAGTTTAGACATTAATGGCTGTGTGTTGAGTTATTTTGAGGGGACAGCAAATTTACACTGTTATACA
>NC_138774.1:19174670-19274149 GCF_965119305.1 Pelophylax lessonae
GCATGTAAAGTGCGTTGCCACCACAATGCAATAGTGTGGATGAGCCTTGAGGCATTCCAGCAGTCCCTGCCCCAAGGGTACTTGTTGGCTGTTCTATGTTTCCTTGCTATGGGCAAACACCAATGATAAAATGTTATGGCCCCTTAGATCTTTGGTATGGCGCTCTCATAGACACAGTTTAAGATTTTGTGGGCAGTCTTTGGGCTTGTGTCAATGGCATCAGTTGGACTTCAGTCTGAGAAGCTTGGGAGATCCTTCAGAATTCAATGACAGGTGCATTTGTCTTGCAGTTTCTCTTTTTCTGGCTTGCATGTGGCCTTCTTCAAACGAGTTTTGCATTCCCATGGACTTGTATGGGAATGCGGAACTCATTTTGAAACAAGTTGATAGCATTTTATGTTTATTTTATAATCAACAAATATCAAACTTTTGAAGAAATACTTCTCAAGGATATCTTTTCTACAGGGGTGCCTCTCCTGACTTCAACCCAAATTCTAAGAGCACAAAACCCCCTACATTAGTGCTTCTCAACCACCAGGCCATAGCCCACTTTCAGGCAGCAGCCTCCCTCCACCCGGGCCTCCAGCCAGCTGCAGATCCAGTAACCAACCACAGTGCCCCCCAACTATCTTAATGCAGCCAACCTCCCTACATTCCCTATAGTGCCTTCAACCTCCCACAAGGTCTCTAGGCCTCCTAAAAAAATCTCTGCCTATATAGTGCGCCCCAACCTCCCACACTGCCCCCAGTTTTCTGCAAAGCCTCCAGCAATCCCATAGTGCCCCCAACGACCAACAGTGTCCCACAGTGCCTCCTAACCCCCGAAGTGCCCTCTAGTCTTTCTCAGCGCCCTTGCAAAGCCCCCTCCACCTGGAGAGACTCTAGCCCTCTCCAAAAACCTCATGCCTTTCAGTGCTACCATTTCTACTGAAGACTCCCCTAACCTTGTCCAGAGCCTCCCCTCACACATACAGTGCCACCCAGCCCCATCCTGACCCTTTCAGCATTTCAACACATATTTTATATTCCCATATTTGTATTGGGTGAGCATAAACGTTTTTACACTGTTGAGGTATGGAAGGTTTGGGAAGCATTTGCAGGGCCTTGGTCTATAAAGATGAGAACCCTAGGCCCCCTGAGAAGCCTCAGCCCCCATAGTGCCCCAACCTCCCACACTTCCCCCCTCCCACCAGCTTGCTGCATAGCCTCCAGCCCCACATATTGCCCCTAACAACCAACATTGCCCCACAGTGTCTTCTAACCCCTGCAGTTCCCTCCAGGGTTTCTCAGTGCCGTTGCAAAGCCCCCACCTCCTGAAGAGACCCCAGCCCTTTACAGAAATCTCATATCTTGCAGTGCTACCTCTTCTACTGCAGAGTCCCCTAACCCCATCCAGAGCCTCCGCTCACCCCAGCAGTGCCACCCAACCCCACTCTGAGCCTTTCAGCATTTCAACACATATTCTGTATTCCCACATTTTATTGGGTGAGCATAAACCATTTTTAAACGTTGAGGTATGAAAGTTTTTGGAAGAATTTTATGGGCCTTTGTTTTTTAAGGATGAGAACTCTAGGCCCCCTGAGAACCCTCCACTCCCATAGTGCCCCCAACCTCCCACACTGCCCCCCCCCAGCTTGCTGCAAAGCCTCCAGCCCCTCATAGTGCCCCCAACAATCTCCAGTGTCCCACAGTGCCTCCTAACCCCTGCAGTGCAGTACTGTTGAGGTATGGAAGGTTTGGGAAGCATTTGCTGGGCCTTGGTCTATAAGGATGCGAACCCTAGGCCCCCTGAGAAGCCTCAGCCCCCATAGTGCCCCAACCTCCCACACTTTCCCCCTTCCACCAGCTTGCTGCAGAGCCTCCAGCCCCCCATATTGCCCCTAACAACCAACATTGCCCCACAGTGTCTTCTAACCCCTGCAGTTCCCTCCAGGGTTTCTCAGTGCTGTTGCAAAGCCCCCACCTCCTGAAGAGACTCTAGCCCTCTCCAGAAACCCCATTCCTTGTAGTGCTACCATTTCTACTGAAGAGTCCCCTAACCCCCTCCAGAGCCTCCCCTCACCCCTGCAGTGCCACCCAGCCCATCCTGAGCCTTTTAACTTTTTAACACATATTTTGTATTCCTATACTTTTATTGGGTAAGCATAAGCTTTTTTATACTGTTGAGGTATGGAAGGTTTTGGAAGAATTTACTGGGCCCTGGTCTAGAAGGTTGAGAACCATTGTTTTACACTAAAAAGGGACACCATTGGCAATACTGTAGATCAGATCACTAGAATGTGGAATATTTTATTATCGGGTGGTAAACATCTCAGGGATAAAAAGGTATAATTGTAATCTTATACATACTCGTCTGAGAGGAATAAAATCATCCGTGTTGGTGACATTCTGAATTGGAGTTTTTTTCTTTTTTCTCTCTGCCTCCTCTGAACAATGCCGATAATGCATAAATATGCAATCATCAGGCATCTATTAGATGGGAATTCTATCCACGGCGTGGAAATGGTGTTGATTTTTGTTGCATAGTTTTTGTATTGTGCAGAGATTCATCCACCCAAGCCCAGGGGAACTGTTACAATGTATTTTGCAGTATTTCCAGGAATTATGGAGCCCCTTAACAGCTTGTGCTAATCTTTCATTTATTCCTCTCTGTGTGCAGATATTTTATGTGCGGAGATGTGGTTAGAAACGATATCATATGTTGGCCATGTACGAAAGCTGAAGGGGAAATCCTGCTTTTACCATATTTTATTCTGATATTACAACTGCCCAAATGACCGCGTTCTGATCTCTACATTGTTAAGTAAATGAAGCCGTAACAAGATGTGAGATGAATTGCACTCTGTAGACCAGTTTGTCATTGGTGTCTGAAGCCTTCGGTCTCTCCTGCTCAACTTTGCCCCCTAGGGCCACTTCCTCAGGTAGCATTAGATGTCTTAAAAAATTCAAAAAGCACTCCTTGCCAGCAGATTGATTGATTTATGGTCTGAAATGGTGCATATAAAAGCTCTAGTAGAGTGTCAATATCTCAGATCCTTAGAAAATAGCATACAATGCCCTGGGCTGATGAAGGGGTCTTGAGAGGGAACCATAGGGGATGCCAGGGGACACAGGCAGTCCATCCTTCTCCTTGAAGGGGCAAAAGCTGAATATTCTGATGGAGGTTGTAGCGCTGGAATGGCGTAGGGCAGGAGACACAGGCAGCTGGATTGGTGAATATAATACTCATTCTATTGCAGGGAATGGCCATTAGGATGCATTTTAGAAGGTCTAAGATTGAAGCACCACACCAGCAGTTGATCATCTAGACACAAATTTATTCCAAAATAGGATACACAATTTAGTGATAGCGATAACCAAAGATCTCTATCAGTGATGGCGAACCTTGGCACCCCAGATGTTTTGGAACTACATTTCCCATGATGCTCATTGACTCTGCAGTGTAGTTGAGCACCATGGGAAATGTCGTTCCAAAACATCTGGGCTGCCAAGGTTCGCCATCCCTGATCTATATGGTAAAATCAGGACCTCCTTCCTCCTGCTGGTGATCCCTCTAGTGATATACAGATCTATATGGAGGAATCATGACCTCCTTCCTTCTGCTGGTGACCCTTTTATGATAACTAAAGATCTATATAGAGGAATCAGGACCTCCCTCCCCCTGCTGTGACCGCTCTAGGGATATAATGTTCTACAGTATATAGCAGAATTCAGACCTCCTTCCTCCTGCTGGTGATCCCTCTAATAATATAAAGATCTATATAAAGGAATCAGGGCCTCCTCCCTCCTACTGATGACCCCTCTAATGATATAAAGATCTATATAGAGGAATCAGGACCTCCTTCCTCCTGCTGGTGATCCCTTAAGTGATAACTAAAGATCTATATAGAGCAGCCTTTTTTAACCAGGGTGCCCAGGTTCTTTTATTTCTAAAAAATTGCCCAAAAATGGAATAAAAATTAGCAAGTCGATCAAGCCTGCCTTTTAGTTACACAAAGCCACAGGTTTTCATTGTTTTCATTACAACCTTTACGTTTCCGTCATCATAACAACCAATGACGTCATCGGTTTATAAGGAGGATAATAGAGGAATCAGGACTTCTTTCCTCCTGCTGGTGACTCCTCTAGTGATATAAAGCTCTAAATTGAGGAATTAGGACCTCCTTCCACCTGTCGGGGATCCCTCTAATGATGAAAGATCTATATAGAAGAATCAGGACCTCCTCCCTCCGTCTGGTGAACCATCTAGTGATATAAAAATCTATATAGACAGAGGAATCAGGTTCTCCTGATGAAGATCCCTCTAGTGATATAATAATCTCTATAGAGGAATCAGGACCTCCTGCTGGAGATACCTCTAGTGATTTAGTAATCTATACAGAGGAATCAGGACCTCCTTTCTCCTGCTGGTGATCCTTCTAATGATATAAAGATCTGTATGGAGGAATCAGGAACTCCTGATGAAGATCCCTCTAGTGATATAATAATCTCTATAGAGGAATCAGGACCTCCTGATGAAGATCCCTCTAGTGATATAATAATCTCTATAGAGGAATCAGGACCTCCTGCTGGAGATACCTCTAGTGATTTAGTAATATTTACAGAGGAATCAGGACCTACTGCTGGAGATCCCTCTAAAGCAGCCTTCCTCAACCTTTTCAACACAGAGGACTCCTTAAAATAAATTTCTGGTCTTGGGGAACCGCTGCTACAAATGAAAAAACTACAACTTATGACACATTAGTATGACAGTCAGTGGAAAGAATGTTTCTTACTCCTGTCATCATTGGGAAGAATTGCCCCCCTTACAGATAGCTAAAAGGAACAATTCTGTAATTGGAAACTTATCTGAGTGGCAGAAGTTGCCCATTGCTCAAGGAACCCCTAGCAACCTCAGGAGGAACCCTGGTTGAGAAACCTTGCTCTAGTGATTTAGTAATCTATATAGAGGAATCAGGGCCTCCTTCATCCTCATGGTGATCCCCTTAGTAATATTCCCTAGAATTCTATTCACTTTTCCCACCCCCTGGCCACACTCTTTGCTCATTTTGCAATCACTTATAATAAGTACCATCAAATCTTTTCCCTATGTAATTCTGGCCAACGCTGTACCCCCAATCAGTGGTGTATTTTGTTTTTGTGCTGCCCTAGGCAAGACTAAAATTGCCCCCCCTCCTCTCCTCCTCCTCCTATGTAAATTTGCCCCACTCCTTTTTTAACTGATGTGGCTCCCTAAAAAATTGAAGGACTACAAGTCCCAGCATTAACCCCTGAGATCTCATGAGAGGGGGGTGGGTGAAGGAGAGAGAGAGGGGGGGGTGAGAGAGGGGGTGGGGAGAGAGAGAGGGGGTATAAAAGAGAGAGAGAGCGAGAGGGGGGATGAGAGAGGAGGGGTGAGAGAGAGAGGAAAGGTAAGAGAGAGAGAGGGGGGTGGGGAGAGAGAGGGGGGGATAAAAGAGAGAGTGAGAGGGGGGATGAGAGAGGAGAGGTGAGAGAGGTGGGGTGAGAGAGAGAGGAGGGGGTGAGCGAGAGAGGGAGGAGGAGTAAGATGGAGAGAGGGGGGGGTGAGAGAGAGGGGGGGTGAGAGAGAGAGGGGGTGAGAGAGCGAGAGAGGGGGAATGAGGGAGGTGGCTCTAGCAATCAGTGGTTAGTAGAGTCTCAGGTGGAGGGGGGCGGCTTTTTTGCTGCCCCCCTGCAAAGTGCCGCCCTAGGCCTGGGCCTTGTTGGCCTAGGCCAAAATACAGCACTGCCCCCAATATTGTACTTTTTCAAGGGCTTCCTTTTTCCTTAACGAATATGGAGCTGCATTCATTTGTGTCATTTTTATCTGCTTGGAATTCAGCTTTAAATCTTCTTGCCCCCCCCCCCCCCCCCAAGCCTTGTCACCCCCGCCTTGATTCCTTCCAGCACTCCCATTAGGAGCCGTCAAAGCATCTTCATCCCCCCTCCTACCAAAGACAGGTCACTGTTCAGAAGGCTGTAAATAAAACATAAACCCAAGGCAGACAGTAATGCTTCTGAGCCTCATCTTATCTGTGCAATATACCCCCCCCCCCCCCCCAATAAGCCGAGAAATTGTGTAAATGCAGCAGATTCTCCTATCAGGCCCTGCAGACCAAGGCATGGGTCAGCAGACCTTTGCATGCTTACAACACACTTACAGAAGGTTACAAAGCTCCATTTTTATTTTATTTTTTTACTTATGTTTGACGGCTGTGTCAGAGAGCGAGCTACTTCATCACAGTAGCAGATCAGACGTCGAAGGTACAGATTTAAAAGTGATGAGTATCTTAGCTTTCACTCCAAAGTGCTTTTTCTTTTTTTTTTTCCTACCTCGCCGTTTTCCTGCAAGTCTAAGGCGCTTGTATTTTTTTTTTTTTTTTTGGTGCAGTGGAGATTGTGCTGTGAATTTTTATGAGTTTTGCCTGATGTGTGGCTAGAACGGCGGCGGCGGAGCGGATTTAGCAAGGCCCAGGTTAAACACACAAATATATAGCTTCACAATCCTTCAAAAAGATCCTTATCGGGCAGAGCGTAATGTGAAAAGAAAAAAAAAAAAAGCTTCTGTTCACTTCACTGAAATGCAAATTATACAGAGATAGTCTCATTGCTTAAATAAGAATAAAAAAAAAAAAAGGGAAGCATTTCATTCTGAAAGCAATATTTTATGTCGACTGGAAAATTCATATTAATGGGAAAATTGTGCTTGCTGGACTTTTTTTTTTTTTTTCTTGTTACAATTTTTGATTAAAGATTTTTTTTTTTTTGTCTGATGATACAGTCTCGTCTGCAGTCTACAGCATGCAATCGCATTGTTACTAGAAGGGATGTGCGGTAAAGAGAAGCTGTCAGTCTTTTAGTTTTGTAGCTGTCTATGTGAATGCCATCAGCGTGGGCCAGCTGCTGACAGATGCTGTTCAGGCCCACTAAGTATTCATTGATTGTTTTTTTTTGATGTTGACAACACCAGGATCCCCATCACCTTACACCAGGATCCCCATCAAAGTCCTCCCTTACTACAGGGTCCCCATCAGAGTCCACCTTTACATCAGGGTCCCTATCAAAGTTCCCCCTCACTACAGGGTCCCCATCAGAGTCCACCCTTAAATCATGGTCCCCATCAGAGTTTCCCTCTTCTTCAGGGTTCCCTATCAAAGTCCCCCTTTACTACAGGGTCCCCATCAGTGTCCCCCCCTTACATTAGGGTCCCCAACAGAGTTCCCCTCTTCATCAGAGTTCACCCTTAAATCAGGGTGCCCACCAGAGTCTTCCCTTACATTCAAAGCAAAGACCAAAGGTATCCTTTGTTGACCTTGATCCTCAATCAGGGTACATAGAGGATATGCCACTGACCTCACCTATGGGCCGGATAAATTCTTGTAGAGGGCTGGATGCAAAGGTGTGCGCAGCCATTTGCATTAGGGTGTGCATACCAAAACTCAAACATATACTGTATTCATGTGTGTGCATGTGTTTATATACAGTCAGTGTCAGTAGAGCAGTGGATGGTATCGAAAGAGCAAGGATAGGTGTCAGTGGGATATTTTTTACAAAATTATTTTTTTACTTTTTTTTAGCAGAAAAGGAGACTTTTGTATTTGGTGAAATATTAGGGGTCTAAACATGGGAAATATGTGCCACACAGGGTGATTAGGGTGTGCCCAGGCACACCTGGCACACCCTGTGCGCACGCCTGTGGCTGGATGTGACTGGCAGGCCATAATTTGGAGACCCCTGCTTTAAAGAATTGAAACAATGTACAATTCTTTAAAGCAGGGGTCTCCAAATTATGGCCTGCCAGTCACATCAATCAGCTGCCTGCAGCGGGCGGGGCCGAAGATTCCCCAGCTGACGTCAGTCGAGAGGGGAGGAGGAGAGGCCGAAAGGAGGAGAGAGGTGGAGGGTCACGTGAGCGGCGATCAGCACTCTGAAAATTGGTAAAGAGCGGCTTATTTTTCCCCTTTAAAAATAAATATTTGCGAGTCGTGGTTTGGCGCGGTGACTGACATCAACAGCCGCGCGGACCACTGTCCTCAGCCCCACCCAGACCCCGGTGCTATCATTCCAGGAGGGGGGGAGCCCGGGGCAAGGAAATTGAGATTTGTGGCCCCATGCAAAGAGGCACAGTATGTGATATCACAGCACGTACTGACGTCATGTGCATGCATGCGCCGCGCCTGCATAAACCCAGAGGGTCAGCTTTGCTTTTGCATCAGGCTTCTCAAACCTTTGAATGCCTGCGCTTTATGTGATAATGACTAAGCCCCTCCCCTTCATGACATTGTTGAAATAGGGGCGGAACATGGCTGACCTTAAAGTGATGCCCATGGAAAGACATACCATGCTTGCTTCTGTATGGTTCACCCTATTCATTCACCCAGGGCCGGCGCTACCTGTAAGGCAAACTAGGCAGCTGCCTGGGTCGCAAATTAGCAGGGGGCGTCGGTATCCTGCACCCGGTATCAGGATGAGGACCTCCAGCGTCGCCGAAATCCCCATAGGAACGCATTGAATAATGCTTTCCTATAGGGAAGTCTAATGCACGTGCGCTACCATTGCCGCGCATGCGCATTACGTCTCCCCTGCCGGCTGGCGTCAGCTGGGGGAGGAGAGTAGGCAGAGCCTGACCAAGGGGGGAGGTAAGTCCCTGAAGGGGTTTTAACCCCTTCAGCAACTTGGGATGGGGGGGTGGGAGGGAGAGGGGCACTACAGAGTCCTGCAGTGCCAGCAAAACTAATATGTTTTCCAGGGGGGGGGGGGCGGCAATTTTTATTTTGCCTTGGGCGGCAAAAATCCTTGCACCGGCCCTGCATTCACCACATATCAGAAAATCAGGACTTTAGCCTTAGAATCCTCATTGGCATTGTATAGCATTGTCAGCAGCCCATATGGCTTCTGCAACCCTGGCGATTGGTTGGCATATCTATCGGGCAATCTATCAGGCCTGTGTGCCTAGGCTCACTCACCTCTACCCTCTATCCTCTATATTCCCTTTAAATAAGATCCTTTTTTTGTTTCCTATTTGTTGCTCATGTTTTCTATTCAAGCTGCCAACTATAATACCGCATCCAAGTCATTCAGTCCCATCAACCGGCTTGTACATTATTTCCCGTACCCTGACGTTCAATCCTCGCTTTATTTTATACGCTCGATGAGTTTTGATCCTCGTCACCTGCTGGGCAGTTCATGGATTATGAAGAATTTCCTTTGGGAAAACTTAGGCGACGCATAAAGATCACCAGAGCAAGACTTTCAAATAAGACCTCCATTTTTATGCGGGCATGTATTCTTTTGACATGCGGAGAAGGCTTGTGATTATTCTGGGGGCTGCGTGTTTCAGAAGCTGCAAAATAATCCCTCCCGGAGCATACGGATGTGATGTATGTGGTCTATCTTTCCACATTTCTAACCTTTTGATCTCATCTTGGAGAACGCTGTCATCGAGACGAGGCCTGTAAAGGGGATCAAAGACCTTCCGCTGGCAAAAAATTTAATCTACACATATGAAAAAAGGTTATTCCAGTTAGATTTGCTTTATGGGTTATGACACCTTTTTTCCCGGAGTATATAGGATACTTTGAGCATGCCATGGAAATTTGTGCAGAGTTCTCAATGGATATTACCGGGCCTGGCCGGTCAGGCTAACCATAACAGGTCTTTTAGCTTGTCGATCATTTATTTATTTATTTATTTATTTATTTATTTATTTTATCATGTGGATGAGAGTTGTAAATAAACAGTAAATATGGGTTATAGCTAATTATGCGGCGCTCCTTTACATTACCTCACGTGTTATATAAACTGCATACAACACTTATAAATACTATAAATAAGTGCAAAAAAATATTATATTAATCCTTAATCCAAAAATAATATAACACTCCACAACCACAATAAATCACCACTCCCGTAATGGGAATAATGGGCTAGAAGGTCTCTTTTCCTTTGCTCCCAAAAAAGGGACGGAGGGCTTCCTAAAGAGATACTAACCCATTATTACCACCAAGAATATCGCAAATTCCACGAGGACACCTCATGGAATTTGCGACATTCCATAATAATCCAAAAACGAATCCAAAAATAATATAACACTCCACAACCACAATAAATCACCACCATTCCCGTGATGGGAATAATGGGTTAGTATCTCTTTAGGAGGTCCCTTTTCCTTTGCTCCCAAAAAAGGGACGGAGGGCTTCCTAAAGAGCTACTATCCCATTATTACGGCCAAGGATATCGCAAATTCCATGAGGGCACCTCATGGAATTTGCGATATTCTATAATAATCCTAAAATTATTCCAAAAATAATATAACACTCCACAACCACACTAAATCACTACTCCCGTAATGGGAATAATGGGCTAGTATCTCTTTAGGAGGTCCCTTTTTCTTTGCTCCCAAAAAAGGGACGGAGGGCTTCCTAAAGAGATACTAGCCCATTATTACCACCAAGAATATCGCAAATACCATGAGGACACCTCATGGAATTTGCGATATTCCCTAATAATCCAAAGATGAATCCAAAAATAATATAACACTCCACAACCACAATAAATCACTACCATTTCCGTAATGGGAATAATGGACTAGTATCTCTTTAGGAGGTCCCTTTTCCTTTGCTCCCAAAAAAGGGATGGAGGACTTCCTAAAGAGATACTAGTCAATTATTACCACCAAGAATATCGCAAATTCCATGAGGACACCTTATGCTATATTCTATAATAATCTAAAGATGAATCCAAAAAATATATAAAACTCCACAACCACAATAAATCACCACCATTCCCGTATTAGGAATAATGGGCTAGTATCTCTTTAGGAGGTCCCTTTTTCTTTGCTCCCAAAAAAGGGACGGAGGGCTTCCTAAAGAGCTACTAGCCCATTATTACCGCCAAGGATATCGCAAATTCCATGAGGGCACCTCATGGAATTTGCGATATTCTATAATAATCCTTAAATTATTCCAAAAATAATATAACACTCCACAACCACAATAAATCACCACCATTCCCGTAATGGGAATAATGGGCTAGTATCTCTTTAGAAGGTCTCTTTTCCTTTGCTCCCAAAAAAGGGATGGATGACTTCCTAAAGAGATACTAGCCCATTATACCACCAAGAATATCACAAATTCCATGAGGACACCTGATGGAATTTGCGATATTCTATAATAATCCAAAGATGAATCCAAAAATAATATAACACTCCACAACCACAATAGATCACTACTCCCGTAATGGGAATAATGAGCTAGTATCTCTTTAGGAGGTCCCTTTCCCTTTGCTTCCAAAAAAGGGATGGAGGGCTTCCTAAAGAGATACTGGCCCATTATTACCACCAAGAATATCGCGCACCTCATGGAATTTGCGATATTCTATAATAATCCAAAGATTAATCCAAAAATAATATAACACTCCACAACCACAATAAATCACCACTCCCGTAATGGGAATAATGGGCTAGTATCTCTTTAGGAGGTCCCTTTTCCTTTGCTCCCAAAAAAGGGCTTCCTAAAGAGATACTAGCCCATTATTACCACCAAGAATATCGCAAATTCTACGAGGACACCTCATGGAATTTGCGACATTCTATAATAATCAGAACATTAATCCCAAAAAAAAAAAAAATAACACTCCACAACCACAATAAATCACCACTCCCGTAATGAGAATAATGCCCTTTTCCACTGAGCGGTACGGTACGGTTCGGTTCTGTACGGCACACAATTTTTTACGTTTCCATTGTCAAAAGTTGTAAATGGTACCCTAATTCCGAAAACATACCACTTTTTTGGTACACTTTCATTGGGGTACCAAGCACATTAGTACCATACCAACAGGGTGGAGCAATACTGTTGAAGTACTGTTGAACTTAGGTACTGTTGGTGGTGGAAATGCAATCCTGATCAAGGTGTACCATACTGAACTGTACCGAAACGAACCGTACCACTCAGTGGAAACGAGGCATAATGGGCAAGTATCTCTTAGGAGGTCCCTTTTGCTTTGCTCCCAAAAAAGGCTTCCTAAAGAGATAACATGAGGACAAATTCAATGGAGTATTGAAGGAATACCTACCTATATATACAAATATAACAATAATAGTTTTGCTAAATAGTGAAAAAAGCAAACTTGACATTCAAAAAATTTAAATAATTAGTGTGGGTGGTACAAAGTCAGTGACAAACACCCTTGATTGTCCAACATATGATAAAAGTCTGGATCTTCAAACGTGAAACACAAAAATGATGTCCGTGAGTAAATAAGGGATCCACCACCGAATAAAATATTCTCCACCACTAGGTTAATCTTCTTACCAGAACAACGACCTCAAGGGTCAATAGCGCTTGTAACAATCACCCAGGCATGCAGCTTCAGAAAAGGGATCACCGGGTGCTCATCCTTAGACCTTCATCCAGAGTTCACAAAGGGACATGGGTACCCCATACAAAACAATGGAAGAGGCACCATAGTGTAAAATTTATTAAGAAATACCATACAATAATGCACTTACATAAGTAATGGATAAAGAGCGTATAAAAAGCAGACCGGCTACAGCTGCACACCCGTCCTTCCGGGATCATAAGATGCCCCAGGACGGTGTCATCTGTGACGAAACGTGTCAGGCCAGCGACGTGCTGAAGTCACCGCGTTCCTATGATCCCGGAAGGACGGGTGTGCAGCTGTAGCCGGTCTGCTTTTTATACGCTCTTTATCAATCACTTATGTAAGTGCATTATTGTATGGTATTTCTTAATAAATTACGGTTTTACACTATGGTGCCTCTTCAATTGTTTTGTATGGGGTATCCATGTCCCTTTGCTATGTAAGTTCTGGGTGGAGGTCTAAGGATCTGCGTGAATGTAAATGTATATTTTGCTTTTTTCACTATTTAGCGCAACTATTATTGTTATATTTGTTTGATCTGGTGTTATCTCACTGTATAGTTGCAGCTCCCAATTATTTTTATTACTAGTACAGTATAGGGCAGTTATCTTTCCCTTTTCACACCTACCTATATATACCCCTGAGGGGTCCAAGCGCATTTGACCTAATAATGTATGTTTTTAGGTCCATACCTCAAGGTGAGTGCATTGTAGTGGAGGTGGTTGGATCTCACCTGCATGGCGATAGGGGCACATTGTATTATTTAAGCACAAAGGGAATAAGAAATCATTGTGGACATTTCACCGTGGGATTTGATTGGAATAATTTAGTTCTCATAGACGTTTATGGACTTTTATCCCATCACAGGAATTGTGCTGATTTACTATGTCCTGTCCAACCAAAACATTGCAAATTATGTTGCCGGTTGACCAGTTTTTTGGACCTCTGAAGCCATCATGTCCTCTGAGCCCCCAATACTATGTGCTAATCCTGTCCAACTAATAGATGCAGTGGCGTAGCGTGGGGGGTGCAGGGGGGGCCAACCGCACCGGGTGCAACATCTGGGGGGGCGCATCCACAGTGTCACTCTGTGTGACTCTGACATACACAGTTCATACACTGTCTGCGGCTGCCTCCATCTTTAGGCTGGGAGATGTCCAGCGCGGCTGCCCTATGGCTGAAAATGGCGGGGCGGGGGGGGGGGGAGGCTGGACTGTGCCTCACCTGTCCATTGGTGTAGGGTGGGGTGGCGTTGCAAGCCAAGCCCCGCCTATGCCGCCTCTCCTCACAGCTCAGTCAGTTTAGCAGCGAGTGAGTCAGCAGCCTGGCGCTGTCACAGAGTCAGTAGCAGTGGTGGCTGGTGCGTTGGGGGCGCACCTGATTAGAGCCAGAGGCTCTAATAGGCTTCAGAAAAGGGTGGACCCTAGGCGCAGAGCAGTGCGCCCCAAGCCCACCCATTGTGTGACAATAGCGAATAAAAATTTGCTATTGTCACACGGATCCTCCTCCTGGCCAATCAGAAAGCATTGAAAGGGGGCACGCTGGTCATTCTGCATTGAAAGGGGGCACGCTGGTCATTCTGCATTGAAAGGGGGCACGCTGGTCTCTCTGCACTGAAAGGGGACACGCTGGTCATTCTGCATTGAAAGGGGGCACGCTGGTCATTCTGCATTGAAAGGGGGCACGCTGGTCTTTCTGCATTGAAAGGGGGCACGCTAGTCATTCTGCTTTGAAAGGGGGCACACTGGTCATTCTGCATTGAAAGGGGGCACGCTGGTCTTTCTGCATTGAAAGGGGGCATGCTGGTCTCTCTGCATTGAAAGGGGGCACGCTGGTCATTCTGCATTGAAAGGGGGCACGCTAGTCATTCTGCTTTGAAAGGGTGCACACTGGTCATTCTGCATTGAAAGGGGGCACGCTGGTCTTTCTGCATTGAAAGGGGGCATGCTGGTCTCTCTGCATTGAAAGGGGGCTCGCTGGTCATTCTGCATTGAAAGGGGGCATGCTAGTCTCTCTGCATTGAAAGGGGGCACGCTGGTCTCTCTGCATTGAAAGGGGGCACGCTGGTCTCTCTGCATTGAAAGGGGGCACACTGGTCTTTCTGCATTGAATTGCATCAGTATTTTCATAACAAACAATACATGTGCTTAGGGGTTAAGGGTTTCTTTAACTAATCTAGTGGAAAAGACTTGAGTGCTAAAATACCATGGGTTAGGGGGCGCAAATTGCCCTGGGTGCTGACAACCCACGCTACGCCACTGAATAGATGCATTGTATTTCATGGGTGACTTGTTATTTGGTCCTTTGAGGGCATGTAGAAGGACATCATGCCTTCTAAGTTACCAACATTACATGCTGATCTTGTCCAACCAATAAACACATTGAAAATTATATTGAGAGGCAACCTGTTTTCTTGGAGCTTTGAGAAAGATGCCATGCCTTCTGAGATCTTAATACCGTATGTTGATCCTGTCCCGCCATTAGATGCATTTTAAATTACTTTGATGGATGACCATTTTCTTGGACCTCTGAGTCCTCAATCCTTTGTGCCAATCCTGTCCAACCAATAGATGCATTGCAAATTTTGTTAATGGGTGACTTGTTATTTGGACCTCTGAGGGCATGTAGGAAGATGCCATATGCCCTCTGAACCCTCAAAACTACATGTTGGTCCTGTCCAGCCAATAGTTGTATTGCTAAATATGTTGATGGCTGACCTGTTATTTGGACCTCTAAAACATAGTTGCATATAGTTACATAGTTACATAGTAGGTGAGGTTGAATAAAGACAATAGTCCATCCAGTTCAACCTGTGTAGGTGTGTGTGGCTGTAATCATCTCACATATCCCTGAAGGTTCTGATCCTTGAGATGTACGTCTAAGAGTCTTTTGAAAGCCACCATACTTCCCGCAGAAACCACCTCTTGTGGTAGAGAATTCCACAATCTTGTAGCCCTAACAGTAAAGAACCCCCCACGTTGCCTGAGGTTAAAACGCTTCTCCTCTAATCGCATTATATGCCCTCGAGTCCTCATGCAATCCCTTCGACTGAACAGCTTTTTTTCTAAGCTGAGATCCCCATTGAGATATTTATAAATTGCTATCATGTCCCCTCTCAGGCGTCTCTTCTCCAGGGAGAATAAATCAAGCGATTGCAGACGTTTTTCATAATTAAGGTCCTCCAATCCCCTAATCAGTTTAGTTGCCCTTCTCTGGACTCTCTCCAGCTCCAACACATCCCTCTTGAGGACTGGCGACCAGAACTGGACAGAATACTCCAGATGCGGTCGGACCAGAGTTTTATAAAGTGAAAGGATTATAGTTTTATCTCTGGAATACATCCCTTTCTTTATGCATGCTAATATTCTGCTGGCTTTGGCATCATCAATCCTGCTGATCCTGTCCAACCAATAAATACATTGCAGTTTATGTTGATGGGCAATTTGTTATTTGTACTTCTGAAGGCATGTAGGAAGACATCATGTCCTCTGAGCCCTCAATACCATGTGCAGATCCTGTCTAGCCAGTAGTTGCATTGAAAATTATGCTAGCGGGTGACCTGCTATTTGGACCACCGAGGGCGCGTAGGAGGACACCGTGCTCTCTGAGTTCTCAACACAATGCACTGATCCTGTCCTACCAGTAGACGCAATGAAAATTATATTGATGGTTGACATGTTTTTTGGACCTTTGAGATCACATAGAAAGGTGCTATGCCCTCTGAGACCTTAATAATGTATGTTTATTCTGTCCAGCCAATAGATGCATTGCAATTTATTTTAATGGATGACCTTTTTTTCAGACCTCTGAGGAAGTATCGGGACGCCTGCCTTTACACACGCATAAACTTTGTTTTTTTTATTGCTGTCCGTGGCCCTGTTAGGGGGATTAACCCTCTCTATTTGTGATGATTTACTTTCTACCCTTAACATTGAAAGTCAAAGTAAAGAAATCCCACATTTTGGGTTGTCCCCAGAAAAGTAAGTATGGCCACTCTTAGTCTGTAGGGTTCAATATTGAGTTGGCCCACCCTTTGCAGCTATAACAGCTTCAACTCTTCTGGGAAGGCTGTCCACAAGGTTTAGGAGTGTGTCTATGGGAATGTTTGACCATTCTTCCAGAAGTCCATTTGTCAGGTCAGGCTGGATGAGAAAGCCTGACTCACAGTCTCCGCTCTTATTCATCCCAAAGGTGTTCTATCAGGTTGGCATCAGGACTCTGTGCAGGCCAGTCAAGTTCCTCCACCACAAACTTGCTCATCAATGTCTTTATGGATCTTGCTTTGTGCGCTGATCCAAATCGATTGATGGAGGGGGGATTATGGTGTGGGGTTGTTTTTCAGGGTTTGGGCTTTGCCCCTTAGTTCCAGTGAAGGGATCTCTTAAGGCGTCAGCATACCAAGTGAGACGAAAACAAAAACAAAAATTCCCAGCTCAATTTAACAACCAGTTTGCTTACCAACCGTATTAACGTCTAACAGTATGCGTTAAAAACCGGGGTTTAGCACAGATTTGCAAACGCATGTGTAAGCTGCAGGGCCACCTCATGGCTCCCTGTATTACCTGCAGTCCTAACCCCTGTAAATCAATGAGAGTCTCCACAGTGGAAGCACTTGGATAGACAGAGGGCAGGTGAGCCTGGAGGTAGCCCAACCCTCCCTAAAGGCACTAGGGGGCACAGTGGATGCCCAACTCATAGCACAATTGCAGCAAAGACATCCAGTGTGTCCCCTCACCAGCATGCATCAACAACAAACAAAATTACCCCTGCCCCCACCTATAAATGGCCTTCATAGCAAACGAAACCCCTGTTTTTAACGCATACTGTTAGGCAGGTTAATTTTGGTTGGTAAGCAAACTGGTTGGTGAATTGAGCTAGGAATTTCTTTTAGTTTTTGTCTCACATGTGTTGCCCTTCTATGTGCTCTTTGCTATGAAGGCCAGTTATAGGTGGGTGCAGGGGCAATTTTGTTTGTTGTATGCTGGTGAGTGGACACACTGGATGCCATTGCTGCCATGGTGCTATGAGCTGGGTCTCCACTGTGCCCCCAGGTGCCTTTAGGGAGGGTTGGGCTACCTCCAGGTACCCTTAAGGCGTCAGCATACCAAGACAATTTGGACGATTTCATGCCCCCAACTTTGTGGGAAAAGTTTGGGGATGGTCCCTTCCTGTTCCAACATAACTGCGCAGCAGTGCACAAAGCAAGGTCCATAAAGACATGGATGAGCAAGTTTGGGGTGGAGGAACTACTGTAGACTGGCCTGCACCCGATAGAACGCCTTCGGGATGAATTAGAGCAGAGACTGGAAACCAGGCCTTCTCTCTAACATCAGTGCCTGGCCTCACAAATGCGCTCCTGGAAGAATGGTCAAACATTCCCATAGACACACTCCTAAACCTTGTGGACAGCCTTCTCAGAAGAGTTGAAGCTGTTATAGCTGCAAAGGGTGGGCCAACTCAATATTGAACCCTACAGAATTAGACCAGAATCAGACTAGACTGGCCTGACCTCAACCCGATAGAACACCATTGGGATGAATTAGAGCGGAAACTGCGAGCCAGGCCTTCTCGTCCAATATCAGTGCCTGACCTGACAAATGCGCTTCTGGAAGAATGGTCATACATTCCCGTAGACCCACATCTTAACCTTGTGGACAGCCTTCCCAGAAGAGTTGAAGCTGTTATAGCTGTAAAAAGTGGGCCAACTCAATATTGAACCCTACGGACTAAGACTGGGATACCATTAAAGTTCATGTGCATGTAAAGGCAAGCGTCCCAATACTTTTGACAATATAGTGTATGTCTGTATATCAAAACCATTGCCATTTGTTCTTCTTCTGTACATATTCATTAAACTGGCTTGCTTTTTCAACCAAATCCTTTCCTCCGTCCCGTAATTCAATAAGCACCCGCTTGATTGGTAGCTGGACTCATTGCTTGTGTCATCGCTGCCAGAGATACAAAACTCGGTAATTCAGCCAATGGCTTTTGAATGCATATCAAATATATGCATTCCCTCAACAGAATCGCTTTCCCTTGCACATAATAATAGGACAGATTTAGGCAAATATAATAAGGGTACAAATTATGGTGTCTAATTATGGCTGTAAATATGGGGCATACAATGCTCTGGCTTTTTTGTCTAATGGTAATTACAGTGTATTATACAGCATGCCAAATCAAATACTAATTTAAATTTTTACTTTTTTTTTTTACTTCTTCGTTCAGATCAGAATGAAGGATTTCACTGCAGGGAAGAATGTCGCATTCTGGGTCACTCCGACAGGTGCTGGATGCCCAGAGTCCCCGTCCCTGCCCGCGCCAAGTCCCCCGAACACGGAAGGAACGTCATTGCCTTGTCAATAGAAGCGACCACTGTGGACACTGAATCCTTCGAGGACTGCAACACAAAAAGAACTTTTGCAACTTTTGGCAAAGACGGCAACGAGCACCCCACCGACGACAGGGCGACCTTGAAAGGGAAAAGGACAGTGGACCTGCCTATCTGCAGCCCTAAGGTCAACGGTGCCGTCCGCGAAGCGGGAAACGGCTGCGAGGCCGTCAGCCCCATCACTTCTCCCCTGCACCTAAAGAGCCCCCTGCCGGCCAAACCGTCAGCGACGTACAATATCATGCACTGCGCCGGGAGCCGCGAAATGGAGCAGTTCGTAAGCAACGGGCCGTCTCGGCCTTTGGACGCGGAGCCCAGGGGGGCGGACAGTGAAAACGTAATGCATGAAATCAATCCATTATTGCAAGAATGTCGAGAAAAGGACTCAGTGGGTGTAAAGAGACTAAAGGACATTGTACTCTAAACACCGAAAAACCCAACTCTACTGAAAAATGATTAAATGAAAAAAAAAAAAAGACTTAAAAATTACAGTTCGTTTTTAATGGCTTACCAATGGTTCACAAATTTGCTGTATTTATAGCTTCCAAAAACGTATTGTTTATAAATAAAGGCTATTGTTATGTGACAATCCCAAACTATTCAACATGTGGCAGGGGTGTTCCGTCTAAAGCAAGCAGCCTGCATCACTCTTGTCTTTCCCCCCGACCCCGACCCTCCTCTCATCCCGTTGCGCTCAACATGAAAAACCGTTACGACCATCAATGTAAAAAGTATTATGTATGTATTAAGTATTTTGAATTTATATATTTTTATAAGCATATATATCAGAATTATAATATAAACATAGCTTATTTGTACAGAACAAAAAAAAAAGAAGAAAAAAAAAATTACTTTCCACACATCCACCGCCACTTCCAAAAAAAAAATAAAGTCCCTCGCTAATGATTTTGTAACATAGATGAAAAAAAAAAAAAAAATCCGCCATTCTTTGTGAGTCGTCCTAAGTTTGAAAAGGTAAGCTGTAGACGGAAATAAAGCTAGCCTTGACCATTTTATCCATGGTAGGTTGCTGAGTTCTCGAGGACACCCCTGCATTACAAGCCCTTTTGCTGTTACATGCTCTCTGTACTCTGACTGTATTTGATATTTAAAAATTTTGTCGAGTGATGGCAAAAGGCATTCAAGTAATTCAAGTAAAAATGAAAGAAACATTAAAAAAACACAATTTGTATTTTTATTTTGTTCACTTAAATGCCTCCTTTTTTTTTTTTTTTTTTTTAAAGACTTTTTTCATATTGTGAGAGTTCAAGGCTAGGGTATTTTTTGAGTATTTAATTTGTATTTATAAAAACGAAAAAAAAAAAAAAAAAAAGAGAGAGTTTTTGCAAACACAATTTTTTTTATATCCTCTACTCTTATTCACATATGCTTTTTGTTACTCTCGTACATTGTTAGTTTTTAATTACCATTCCAAGGCCATACATCTTTTTTTTTTTTTTTTATATGTCCCCAGATCTATTCATTTTCTTTTTAAAGCAGATTAAATTTTTTTTTCCAGGTGTGTCATGTTTGCTCCTGATTATTGCCAGTGTGCTCAGTTAAACAAAAAAAAAAAAAAAAATCTCCAATGTCCTGATGGTATGAACATGTTTTTGACAATTGTAAATTATAGAAAAAAAAAAAGTTTACATAATATTCTGTTTGTAAAATAGTCTTAAAAGAAAATGTTGAAGACAAATGTTATAAAAAATTCACTGACAGAAAGTGAAAAAAAAGGTGAAAAAATAAAAAAAAGTTTTTAATTTCAAAATGACCCATGCTTCCAAATGAACTATTATAATAAGAGGAAACTTCACACATAAACACAAAATCTGAAAAAAAAAAAAAAAAATGCAAATAATGGTTAAACTTATATGAGCACCTACAACTTTATATTTTGGATAGAGTGGGAAATGATTACAGACCCTTCCATGTTTTTTTTTTTATTGATATCTGGGGGTCCATTATAGAGGTTTCCACTTAGTACCTGTCCTGGTGATGCTTTCGCCATAAAGGAAGTGAGAGTAAATCTTCAATAAAAAAGAAACATGTAAGGCTAGAACCTCCATTATATTTTTATTGTTTAAAAAGACATTCAATCAAACACATTAACACTGAGACATACACCACAAATTAGATATACAAAAACCGTGGTGACAATTGACAATTTTGAAACATATGGAGTCCTCTTGCATATTTAAGCGGTGCTATTCCTGCTACCACTTAAGTTTTTGCCTGACATGTTTCGCTACACAAAGCTTCTTCAGGGGCAGTTGGACCTGATAAGGATACCGTAAATGTCTATAAAACATCAATACAGGTTGTTACATATATATTACATAACATAGTATCATTTTCAACATTTTAAAGAAATATTGCTAGAGATGAAGTAGAAAGCACCACATCCCTTTGTTTAAAGTAGCTACAATGGAGGGGGGCAAAGTGGGACTTTAACGGTGCAAAATGATGGAGAAAAATCTGAATTCTCAAAAATTGTACATTTTATTACACATAGGAAGTGAGGACAAGACAGTACATCAATATAAAATGATAAAATCAAGAAAATGCACTCGAAAATATCAACTCGATTATATTTTCGAGTGCATTTTCTTGATTTTATCATTTTATATTTATGTACTGTCTTGTCCTCACTTCCTATGTGTAATAAAATGTACAATTTTTGAGAATTCAGATTTTTCTCCATCATTTTGCACCGTTAAAGTCCCACTTTGCCCCCCTCCATTGTAATCATTTTCAACATGTTTCTCTATGGAAGGCAAAAAAACAGACCCCATTTTTTATAAAATACAAATGTGTAGTTACATAAATTTGGGTATGATAAGTCCCACCCTATAGCCCACAATCACCAATTTCCCTATGTAGGAATTGGTAATACAAAAATTGGTATAATTTTGGGATGTAGGTATCTATTACTCATTATTCTTAACATAGAGCACAATCACATTCAGTATATTTTTATTGTTGTCTTTATATCAGTTGAGGTTTTCTCTATCGTTCATTGACAGACGCAGCTCCATATTCTTCTTAACCATTGGGTTATGCTTCCCCCTACAGGAGTAGGACACTAGGCAGGAAAAATCTTTACCACGCCTATGGGGCAGTCCCTGGGGGTATACACCCACTCACTCTGCTATGGGCATTCCATTTTTTTCTGCCTAGTTCAGGAGTAGGACCTAGTTCCCTTCTGGGATTTAGGTCCTAGCATGTTTTTTTATGTAAAAAGGAACCTTGTGTCTAAATTTTTTTTTTTTAGGTAATCGGACTCTCTTTTTGTCCTTACGGAAGGACCTCAGAAGGGATTGGCTGCCTCTGCTGTGACCATATCCAGATGGATCAGGCAGACGGTGGCACAGGCTTATTCACTTAAGGGTCAGGTTCCACCTTTCCCTGTGAAGGCACATTTTACTAGGGCGCTGAGTGCTGCTTGGGCTTTTCGCCATCAGGCGTCAGTAATACAAGTTTGCAAGGCGGCAACTTGGTTGTCTGTGCACACGTTCACAAAATTCTACAAAGTAGATGTGTTGGCATCCTCAGATGCTTCTTTTGACCACAAGATTTTGCAGGCTGCTGTTTAAAAGAGCATTTAGTCTCTTGAGGGTATATGTTGTTTCTAGGTGAGCTCCAGTTGATCCCGGTTGAACTCCGCGTTACCTGGTTGGCTAAGTTTAGCCTTTGGGAATTACATTCCTTTCTACGTTGTTTTCCCATTCCTCATGTTAATACTGCTTTGGGACGTGTAACGGAACCGTGACCCATGCTGTTCTTGTGGACTTCCGTCAGTATACGGCTTCCTTCAGTCTTGAACATAGATATCAAATATTCCAGCCGCCCCCATACAAAGCTAGCCGACAACTTAGCTTGTACTGGAACCTTCTTCTATATTGAACAGTCACACAGTTTATATACATCATGGACATCCCCCTCCTGATCAGATTACCACACACAGGTTAGGGGTTTCCTGATTATATTATCATATGCAGATGAAATTGCATACAGAAATAGAACCAACCCAAACTAACTATCTAGCCATCATTAACAATGGGACGGATAAGCTTAACAGAATCCACATCACACCTCAATACACAGACAATAGGGAGAGCCTGCCAATGACAGACCGTCTGTCTGCTGGCATTGAAGTACAATACACATTATAATAAGTGTAAACACATAACCCCTTTGAAGTAACCCAAACCATATTCTCAGTGTCCATTGAGTATCTGTCTTTCACTCCCAGTGACGATGAGTACAGCCACATATCTTCCCCCCCAAAGGTATACTAACCAGGTACCAGACCTCCAATCGGTCTGTGCCTGAGTTAGTTGGGTAACAAGTCCCAAGGGGTCAATCCATCATGGCAGCTTCCTTCACAAAGTTCCACATTTTTTGTAAGTTTGTCCCGGCAGAGCGCATGGAATTCTCATAGCCGATCAGTCTGTGGAAGTCTGGTTTGGGCAGGCCAGACTGGGCTTCTTGGTCACCCTGTGTCCCTAATAGACACAGGATGTCCCAATGGTTAAGAAGAATTTGGAGCTGCGTCCGTTACTGAACGATGGAGAAAATTGGATTTTTGACTTACCGTAAAATGCTTTTATCTGAAGTTCATTGACAGACGCAGCACCCGTCCCTCTATTTATGAGTTGGGTTGGGGTTACTTTCTTCTGACACTGCTTGCAACAAAACTGAATGCCTATAGCAGAGTGAGTGGGTGCGTACCCCCAGGGACTGCCCCATAGGCATGGTCATTTTTCCTGCATAGTGTCTTACTCCTGAAGGGGGCAGCATACCCCATGGTTAAGAAAAATATGGAGCTGCGTCTGTCAATGAACATCAGAGAAAAGGATTTTAGGGTAGGTCAAAAATCCAGTTTTTCCCTCATTTTCTGTCTGGTAAAGAAAGTAACACAAACTTTAATATTGCTTTACTTTAATATTCAATACATTTGATAAGGATTAGAATCTCATAGGGGAATAATTTTCTCACACTTACTGATTTTACACCACCAGGACAGGAAACGGAGGGCAAATTTCCCAAGTGGGGGCACAGACAACAACGGAAACCTTGAGTAAAAAAATGAATAAGAATGTCTGACCAAAGATCTAAAAGCTCAAAAACAAAAAGACTTTAGACTTCCAACATGCTTTGGGGGTTCAGACACCCCCACCCCCCTAATCAAGGCTTATGAATGGTGTAGCTGGACTCAATTGGATGCTTTTGGTATACTTATGCAGATAAAGAGTAGTGTTGGCAGTATTAGCAGGTTGCATACCAGAGGCCCTAATGAAGAAGGGATGTTTGAACCCAAAAAAGTGTTGGAGGCTCTGTGTTTTCTTGTTATGAGCAAACATTAATATTAAAGGATGTGAGACAGCCTTTCTCAACATTTTCAACACAGAGGAACCCTTGAAGTATGCTTCCTGTGAAGAAATACTTTATCCACAACTGATGATGCATTAGTGTGATGGTCAGTGGGAAGAATGCTCATTACACTTGTGGTCATTGGGAAGGATTACCCCCTTACAGATACCTAAAAAGATCAATGGTGTCAGTGGGAACTTATCTGAATGCCACAAACTGCTCATTGCTCAAGGAACCTCTGGAGGGACCCTAGAGTTCCACAGAACCTTAAATGAGAAACCTTGGTCTTAGATCTTTGGTCTGGTGCTCTGGATGGACTTTTGGATCCCGATCTCTGGGTCCCCTAGATAAGGGATACCCTATTTTTGTTGAGAGCAGCCTCACCAGAGCTACTACATTCAATATGAACTCTATTGACTTACTTTGACCATGACCTACCAAAAATTCTGATTCAGTGCGTTTGATACACATGTTCTGGACTTCAGCATTGTTAACCTAACTTTAACTCTATATTTAAAATATTAAAACAAAAGTGAACTTCCAGTTTTATTACATAAATTTATGTAATTCCTGTAGCCCGTTTTTATTAGGTTGTGGTTTCTTTTATTCAGCTTGTTTCTTTCCCTAGTCTTTTTAGCAACAAGGCCTACTGAGAACGTCTTTCTGTGCACAGTCAATGGCATCATACCCTCAGATGAATCTCACCTTCTGTTCTATCTGAAAGAACATCACTAGAAATTTCTTGGATGTGTGTTACTGTAAATAGTCTATGAATAACCTCTGCCAAGCAGGGCCATCTTTAATATTGATTGGACCCTGGGCAAACATTTTCTTGGGCCCTCCCGAATTCATTTATCAACTATTTGCAGACAGTGCAGGCTCAAAGGGCAGCTGCTTTGGGCCCCACAACAATGACTGGGCCCAGGGCAGCTGCCCCTTTTGCCCTGTGTTAAAGACAGCCCTGCCGCCAAGCCGTATAAGTAATGTGTGCAATACAAAAAGACTAGAACCTTCAGGGCCCCGGTGCAAGAAACCATGAAGGGCCCCCCGGGCAGGTGGGGGCCAGGGGAGCACACAGGGGCCCAGAGACAGCAGAACACAAGTGAACGGGATAGGAGGAGTGGTGGGGGCAGCATACAGAGGAACCAATCTCCTCCATTTTCCTCCTGCAGCTACAGGAGGAAAAAGGAGGACAGTGATTTCTCTACATGCTGCCCCCCCACCGCCCCTCCTATCCAGGTGTACAGGGGAGCCGCACAGGCCCCCTGGAGCATGGGACCCGGTTGCAACTGCAACCCCTGCAACCCCTGTAGTTACGCCCCCAACAAGAGGCTTTCTGACCATTGCGATTGTGGAGGAACTGGCAAAACATAGTCTTGATGACTTGAAAACTTAACATAATTCTTTTGGCTTGCTTTACATCTTGCTAGCAAAATTGGTTTACATATTCCTCCTTTGAGGGACACAGGAACAATATATCATCATGGGATATATAGCACCATCTTCAGGTAGGGTGATCACTAGTCACAGGAACAATATATCATCATGAGATATATAGCACCATCTTCAGATAGGGTGGTCACTAGATAGAGGAACAATATATCATCATGAGATATATAGCACCATCTTCAGGTAGGGTAGTCAATAGACCAAATAAAAACAGCAGGCTTGCCCCTAGAGCCTATATAACCCTTCCCACATCAGCTATGCTTAAGTTTAGTCTAGTGACCTCAATTAGGACACTAGAAGAAAACTTTTTAGTCTCAGTGAATGTAAGAGGACACAAGGCCATGCAATGAGATTGGAGGAGAAGCTGTTTAACCTTAAGCTGCGTAGGGGGTTTTTCACTGTCAGGGCAATCAGGATGTGGACCTCTCTTCCACAATTGGTGGTGTGGAATATTGATATTTTTAAAAGATTCTTGGACATGCATCTTTGTGAACATAACATACATGGATATTATTATTATTATAATGGATTTATATAGCGCGGACAGTTTACGCAGCACTTTACAACTTGAGGGTAGACATACAACTACAATACACTTTACTACAATAGGAGTCAGAGAACCCTATGGGAATATGGGGAATGATTATTGACACTGACACACACCTACACAGGTCGAAGGTTCAACTGGATGGACTATTGTCTTTATTCAACCTTACCTACTATGTAACTATGTATGTAGGATGGACATTGGTCTTCAGCTGTGCCGTGAGGACTTCTTTAATCAATAGCTGCTGGTAGACTCACGCTTGACCTTTCTAGTCCTGAAAAGTCTCTACAGTTAGCCCTCAGGATTATATTTTTATTAACTTCAAAATTTAAGACAGATTAATAAAGTTTCTCAAGAACTGTATGCATTTATTCACAGGTTATCTTCTAAAAGCAAGCCGAACTTGTGAGTTTTGGCTCAAATCTTAAAACCATCCCCTAACCTAAACCTTTCCTTTCTCCACTCTCCCCCAATACCTGAACATTTAGCACTTAACCTTCTACTAAAATAACCCTTCCTTTAGCTCTTCCTTTGAAAAGCTGAACACCGGGATAGGTAAAAATTGTCTAAAAACAAGAGTCTTGTGCAGGGCTTTTTTTCTCAGAGAAAAGGTGCAGGAACTCCCCTTTCAAGCCACCCCTTGTCTCCGCCCCCTACCAACCTCTGAGCATCCATCCCTTGATTACTCCCTCTATCCACCTCCCAGTTCCACCAAGCATCATTTTGTAGTAATTTTATGGATTTTTTTATTGATAAGCCATGAAATATATCCCCTGCATCCAGCAACAATACACCCCCCTTTCAACAATAGTTTCCCCCAAGCAACAATGGATCCTTCACAGCATTAATAGACCCCTCCAGCAACAATAGATCTTCTAGAAGCCAGCATCAATAGACCCTCCAGCAGCCAACAGTTGACTGCTCCCTCTATAGTAGATCCTTCCCAGCAACAAATGAACCCCAGCAACAATCGATCCTCAAGCACACCTCAACACCCCTTGCCATTTCATGCATTCAGTGCTAGAGGTGCCAGAACTGCCTTCCCCCGCGTTCCCGCTGAAAAAAAGCCCTGGTCTTGTGTATTCTTCCATGAATCTTAGCGTGCTTTGTATATTTCTTCAAGATCTGTGCAGTAATCCAGTGTGAGACTTCCTGTAACAGAGACCGTTCACTTCTACTCTCTCCCCTTGTGTACAATACCTGGTCTTGTATTCACCCTCTTATATAGTTTTCTGCAGGCACCCTGTAGTGGGTGCCCCCCCTACAGCTCTGCTCTTTGCCCAGGCTATGTACAGCACAGTGATCCTGTCACTGCTACATTTACAAGATAATATCTGGGGTTTGGAAGGCATTTTGGGCACACAAAGTGGATGTATATTCTATTCCTTAATCTTAACTTATATTCTTAACTTTTTCTGGCCTGAGTTCAGCCGTACATCTAGACACCCCCTAAAGCCTAAACCTAAACTTTAACTGATCTAACGGTATTTACATAGTCTTAACTGTAAGCAAATGAGCTTTGAAACAAGCATTCACTGACCTCTGTAGCTGCAGGCACTGTAGAGCATTCCATCCTCAAAATTCATATATAGCACTGAAGTCCTTCAAGTTATTCTCTCAGCAGCTAAGCTCACCTTTTTCCCCCCCTCCCAGAGCCCCCATTCCGTGTTTAAAGGAGTTGTAAAGTCCAAAGGTTTTTTATCCTAATGCATTCTATGTATCAAGATAACATGCCTTCTGTCTGTAGCAGCCTCCCCAGCACCCCCTTGGTTACCTGAGGCCCATCTGTATCCAGCAGTGTCCACGAGTCCCTCGGCTGTCTGGGACTTTCCCTCCTAATTGGCTGAGACACATCCATGGCTCCATTGGCTCCTGTGGCTGTCAATCAAAGTCAGTTAGCCAATCAGGAGAGTGAGGGGGCGGGGCCGGATGACAGCTCTGTGTCTGAATGGACACACGGAGCTGCACCTCGGCTCAGGTGCCCCCATAGCAAGCTGCTTGCTGTGGAGGCACTTGTCAGGAGGCAGGGGCTAGGATCAGTAACAAGGGAGGATCTGGGCCACTCTGTGAAAAACCAACTGCACAGAGGAGGTAAGTATAACATGTTTGTTATTTTGTTTTTTTTAAAACGAGACTTTAAAATCACTTTAAAGCAGTAGTAAAAGGCAGCAAGGCAATGGCATAATGTGCTAGTATGCATCACACAGTATGCCGAACCTTCAGAGTGCATGCACTAGTGACGTCACCGGCTACATCAAGTGTGAATATCTGCTAAACACCACAAGTTTAGGAGATATTCATTGTTCCTACAGATAAGCCTTATTATAGGCTTACTTGTAGGTACAAGTTCAAAAAAACGAATTTACTACCTCTTTAAATTAAAGTCTACCAGAACAAAGGTTAGACAGAATCTAACTTATTTTGAACCCATAGTTTATCCCTAATTGTGAACTTTGAAGATGACTTCAAAGAAGACTATAATCCTTCCACTTTATAAAACTCTGGTCTGACCGCATCTGGAGTATTCTGTCCAGTTCTAGTCACCAGTCCTCAGGAGGGATGTGCTGGAGCTGGAGAGAGTCCAGAGAAGGGCAACTAAACTGATTAGGGGATTGGAGGACCTTAATTACGAAGAGCGTCTACAATCGCTTGATTTATTCTCCCTGGAGAAGAGACGCCTGAGAGGGGACATGATAGCAATTTATAAATATCTCAATGGGGATCTCAGCATAGAAAAAAAGCTGTTCAGTCGAAGGGATTGGCAGAGGTGCATTTAAAACCCAAGCACTTAGCCCTAGTCATCCAACCCATGAGGTAAATCCTAACCTAAACTGAAACCCACTCGTGCTACTTCTTACTTCCCCTCACTGAGCCCAACTGTACAGGCAGCTGACAGGTCTAATTCATGTATTACAATGCTTGCTTTAAAAAAAAAGACTTTTTATGGATGTAGTAATGTATACAGAGCTACATTCATTGGTATCTGCCTGGAGTTCAGCTTTATGTTGAGAAGGTGTGGGAACAAACCTGACTTTACAGTAAAAATAAGATTTGCATATAACGTCAACTGAATACATATATCAGTGAATCTGGTGATCATGTTGATGTAAAGATTTCACAAAAGCTGAACCCTGTGGATTTGCTCAGTTGAGTTTCCCACTTTAACTATACATTGGGTGTAGTTTATATAGCCCATTCCAGCAAGATGTGTTTGGATACCTTTGGCTTTGTATTGTATTTAGATCAGTACTGAGGAAGAAATTGTCATAATTGCTTGGTGGATAGTGATAATGGAGAGTTAAGCCACCTAAGATTCTCTTCTATGTCCCAGGAATTCTATTAGAGAGATCTCTGAGCTTAGGTACTGGGTCTAGACACCTGCTGTGCCCATCACAAGGGGCTCCTACCATTCCTATATTGACTTCTTGGGATCTTACCATTTCTTCACTGGGTTTCCAGGTCTGCACACCTACTGTGCTAATTATGAAGGGTTACCACCATTCTGCACTGGCTTCCAAGGTCTGTACACCTGATGTGCCCAATATAAAGGGTTTCCACCATTTCTTCACTTGGTTCTAAGGTCTGGACATCTACTGTGTCAATTATGAAGGGTTGCCTCCATTCTTTGACTGGGTTCTAAGATCTGTACACCTACTGTGAACATTATGAAGGGTTCCTGCAATTCCTGCACTGGGTCCCCAGGTCTGCAGACCTATTGTGCCCATTATGAAGGGTTACCACCATTCTGCACTGGATTCTAAGGTCTGTACACCTGATGTGCCCAATATGAAGGGTTCCCACCATTTCTTCACTTGGTTCTAAGGTCTCTACATCTACTGTGTCCATTATGAATGGTTGCCATTATTCCTTTACTGGGTTCTAAGATCTGTACACCTACTGTGCCCAATATGAAAGGTTCCTACAATTTATGCACTGGGTTCCCAGGTATGCACACCTACTGTGCCCATTATGAAGGGTTCCAACCATTCTGCACTGGGTTCTAAGGTCTGTACACCTGTTGTGCCCAATATGAAGGATTCCCACCATTCCTTCACTGGGTTTCAAGGTACTCCTACTGTGCCCATTATAAAGGGTTTCCACCATTTCTGCACTGAATTCCTAGGTCTATATACCTGCTGTGGCCATTATGAGGTGCAGGTTGTCTGGATTCTGGGCAGGCAGCTTCTGCACACCAAGAGATATCCACAGTTACTTTGATTTGTAATGTCACCAAATGGATCCAAGTTTGAATCACTACAACATGAGTTAATAGTCAAGATTCAAATTTATTCCAACATTTAATCAAATAGAAGGTTTAATAAAAGAGCCAGTGCGTTTCAGGGGCCAGAACCTGTCCCCTTCATCGGGGTAAAAATGGGAAAACAAAGTCTACCAGATTGACTGGGAAAGAGATACATAGTATGTGGTGTTTTAAATCACCCAATTGCATTATAAAGCTCAATAATCATCAATGTAAGTCAAGGGCTGATTTGGCCCACCAAGCTCCACCTACAAAGAAATATTTTTAGGCTAAATGTACACATTAATCTCTTAGAATGAAGATGACAAGCCTTGTGTAACGAATCTCCAATAACCAGCCTAGGTATCTCCACTGTATAATCCTTGAAGCTGAGGAAGTACTAAAATATCCAAGTCAAAATCCCCCCCAGTAACTGGACGACACACAGTTCTGGGAGTCAAACTAGAATGGCATGTTTATTGAAAAACGCAAGAGATCTACACTCTGGCAAAACCCCTCCCTCTTCGAGTCATTCCACACACACACACATACCCATCCCATAATAATCTACTCAAGGCAGACAGGAACAATAGGACAATGGAATGCAGGTATTCACAATAACAAACCCCACCCCACTAGCATGGGTCTATGAAACACTTCTGCTATATTCTAGCAATCTGCATCCCCACACATCTCCTGAGGGACACTGCTCAGAAATATTATGGTCCCAAGTAAAAGAGTCCCTTACTCTTTCAACACAAACCACACTCTGTGTCCATTCCACTATACCTTGTAAACTGATAAGGATAGACACAGGTCTCTTGACCAGGCCCGGGCAAAAGAGAAGGAAGATGCTGAAGGGGCTTTAAGCAGAATACCGTAAAGGTCAGAGATCATGTGGCCTTGGGGTCGAGCGCGTTCGCAGATGGTCTCCAAACCGGTCAGAGGCCTCATCCAGAGACCGAGCGGCCGTTGTGCTGAGAGGAAGTGATGGATTTGTGCTGGGTATTCTATTGGTGTATAAGGCAAATGGCTTGGTTTCTCCAGGGACCAGGAGAGTGTTGACTTCATGGGTGGCTTTCCGTCACATGGCAGTGGAAGTCATTTGTAAGATTAATACTTTTATGGTTCACTACTTCTTGGAGCCAGCATCTTTCTCCACTGGTAATTTTGGTAGACAAAGAGGAGATACTTCATAGCACCTACAAAGAAATATTTTTAGGCTAAAACGTACACAAGAAGATGACAAGCCATGTCATGAATGCAGAGGCCCCCTTTAACAACAGCTTACTGCACTATTATATTTTGTACAAGTCCCCAAAGACTTATTTGTCATGCTGATTAATTATGCTACACTTACCTAGACACAAGCCAAAGATGTAAAGGGAAGTACATTATTAATTAAAATGGACCCAGGGGTCACTAAGCTGATTCACGTATGTAATCTGGGAGATTGCCAGATTTTTTGTTTTAAGTGGTCTGAGTAAAGCAATGCAGAGTTGGGGAAAGTTATGTCCTGATGTGCCAGATTTCGCATTATCTGGTTTTAATTAGAGTAAATGGTTAACTCTGTAACACCCAAGTTAAGAGAGGCAAAACTCAGAGGAAAAGTGGAAAATCTGCCCTTATCATCAGAACAGGTTTGGGTAGCAGCCCTAGTTTTTGTAAGGGTCCAAAAAAATAAGCAAACCCAAGAACAAATATATAATATATTTAAGCTTACCTAGAAGTTACGGCTTTGTTTAAAGACTCTGATCATCTCTTCGTTACTTTCTCTGGTAAGAGCAAAAGAAAGTATACATCATACAGAGCCATTGCTGCATGGATTGTGCTGGGTATTCTTTTTTTTCTTTCCATAACCATTTTATTGAGAAGTAAGAAAATGGTTTACACAGAAGAAATGAATACAAGAATACATTTTTCGCAAATGAAACATATGTATGAAATACATATACAAACGAGAGAAAAGCATGAGCAGTAACAAACTAGGCTATACGTCAAAACAGTTGAGAAGAGATACATTCCAAGTCTCAGTGAAAAAAACGTTGATCGTAAAAAGTTGGCACACATTTGGTATCGGCTGATCACCTGGGTGAGGTGGGGTGAAACTCATGTACCACAGTGGCACAAAAGGAAGGCGAGGATTAGCCATGTTGATCAAGTGCAGATAACTAGATCGATCGGGAAGGGCTGGTGTATCAGTTAATTAGAATGACTTACCAGAGGTATAGCCTGTGAGGACGCCTAGAGATCGTGGATAAGCCATGACAAGGAGATAGGGATAAAGAGAGAGGGTGGTGAGGAAAGCAATAAAGGGATCAGTAGAAAGGAAGAAGGGGAATGAAATAGAGGAAAGACAAAGAGGGAGGGTTAGGGGAAGGGAAAAAAAAGGGGGGGGGGGAAGGGGAATAGGAGAGGGACACAGGGGAAGGGGGGTCCGGGGTAGAAGGAAGGAGGTTATGAGTAAGCGATCTGTATCGTGAAACGCGTCATCCTGACATGTCTGTTTTTGCACTGTATGAATTCACCTATGAGGAATAAAGGAATTTATTGATTTTAACTAATTGCTTTGTGTGCAGTCACACTTTTGGATTTCTACTATCTCAGACGACGGATCTGACCTGCACCAGGCTTAACTGCTACACCTGAGCGGCTTTCCTTTCTTTCATTCTAGAAGGAAGGAGGGCTTGGTCGCCCCTGCGAGGCAGTCGGGGGTAGGTAACGGATCGTTATGGGCTAGACAGGAATTGAGAGTCTCTCAGCACTGGTCCATAACTGCTTTGTAGGTATCAGAGTCTTTGAAATGGATCCAGTCAAACCATGTTGTGGTGAACTTAGAAATATTGTGGGAAATGCTGATCAGTTCTTCCATCTCTTCAATGTGGTTCAACCTACAGAACCATTCCCGGGTCGAGGGAATGGAGGTCGACCTCCAGTGGCATGGTACGCAGAGCTTTGCAGCGCTCAACATATGCATGGCTAAGGATTTCCTATAGGCGTGTCTCCGACCTGAGGTGTAGTGTAGCAGGAATTGCTCCGGTGAGTAATTTAGGTCAGTGGACGTGACGTCTTTTATGGTTTTATGTACCATTACCCAGAAAGGCTGCAAAACCCTACAGGACCACCAGATATGAAGCATTGTTCCCGAAGTATCATTGCATCTCCAACATGTGTCTGGTACTTCCAGGAGAAACTTGTGTATGCGGGCAGGCGTCCTTAACCAGCGTGAGAGAACTTTGTACCCATTTTCCTGGGTAGTGACATTCACTGAAACCTGGTGAATCGAACATCAGATGGATTCCCAGTCTTTATCCGATAAGGATAGACACAGGTCTCTTGACCAGACCAGGGCAAAAGAGTAGGAAGACGCTGAAGGGGCTTTAAGCAGAATACCGTAAAGATCAGAGATCATTTGGCATTGGGGTCGAGCGCGTTCGCAGATGGCCTCCAAACCGGTCAGAGGCCGAGGGGCCGTTGTGCTGAGAGGAAGTGATGGATTTGTGCTGGGTATTCTATTGGTGTATAAGGCAAATGGCTTGGTTTCTCCAGGAATCAGGAGAGTGTTGACTTAATGGGTGGCTTTCCGTCACATGGCAGTGGAAGTCATTTATAAGAGGACAACATGGTCCTCCATTAATACTTTTATGGTTCACTACTTCATGGAGCCATCATCTTTCTCCACTGGTAATTTTGGTAGACAAACAGGAGATACTTCATGGCTCCCAACTGTCCCTGATTTCTAGGAATTGTGCCTCATTCAGAACAATATCCCTCTTTCCTCCTAATTTGTCCCTCGTTTTTGTCTAATCTATATAGTTGTATAAAAAATGCACTGCTTTATCATAAAGTGAAAATACAGGTAAGACGAGAGACCAGCGCTATGAATACATTCTCAGAGACTTTATTGTATAGAAATAGGTTGCAGCCACCAACCAACCCCTAAAAATGTTATCATAAAGTGTTCCCCAGGGCTAAACCTTTCATCCAATTTCTAAATTGCTGCATTGGTAAATTCCAAAAGCCAATATAAAGGAATAGTAGTGGTAAAAAAGCACTTATAGATTTAACCACTTGAGTTACTTAAGGTTTTACACTTTTCTGACCAGGCCATTTTTTGTGCTATGTCAACTGACAATTGTACAGTCATGCAACGCTGTACTCAAATAAAATTTGGTCCTTTTTTTCCCCGCAAATGGAGCTTTCTTTTGGTGGTATTTGATCACTACTGTGGTTTTTATTTTTTTGCGCTATAAACAAAAAAAAAAAGAAAATTTTGAAGATAACAAAAATATATATTTTTTACTTTCTGCTTTGCAACATACCCAATAAAAAAAAAAAAATGTAAAAAAAACTAATTTCTAGACCAATTTAGGCCAATATGTATCCTGCTACATATTTTTTGGTAAAAAAATCCCAATAAGTGTATAATAATTGGTTTGAACAAAAGTTATCGCGTCTACAAGCTATGGGATATTTTTTGATATTTTTGCTTGGATTCTGTACATATACACAACGTTCGCCCGGTGCCAGTGAAAAAGTCAAGTACATTCGATCTTATGAAAAAAGGTTCAACTGTGGCTGTAGTTAGTCTTTTTAGGAGGTATGCAGGATAGTTCAGGGAGGTGGAGGGGCACAGATTCCAAGCTGGGGTAGGAGAAGAAAAGCAGCGCCACCTCGGTGTAGATTCAAAGGTTATTTATTACATTAAAACAATGTAGTAACTCACACAGAGGAAATAGTTGGTCAGCAAATGTTGATGGTTCATCTGCAATGCTGATGTCCTTGGGCGATCAGCCTGAGGAAGAGGCACGCATGCTCCGGACCCGAGCACCCCCCTGCCACTATTGGATGTAAGCCTAGATACTGAACGCTGCCAGAAACACAGGAAGTGTCGGACTCCACCGGCACAGCCAGGACCACGGCCGCCACAGTGTACTTCCCTAACATCCCTACAGTGTTGCAAATTAGGGATGATCGAACTTTTGAAAAGTTCGGTTCGACCAGAACACCCGAACTTCACGAAAGTTCGGTTCGGATTTCAGAACCCCATTGAAATCAATGGGACCCGAACTTCTGTAATCAAAAAACACCATTTTTAAGCCCTAAAACCCAATAAATGCCCCTAAAAAGTGCCTAGGGTTCTGGGTCATGCCCCAGGGACTATTAATCACACAAAAAAAAGTTCTTAAAAATTGTCGTTTTTGATAGATAGCCAATTATTGAAAAAATTAAAAAAAAAAAAAAAAAAGAGATTTCTTTGGATTTAGTGTCTGGGGGGTCTAAAAGTTGTACCTGTGAAGTTTCAGCTCTGTAGCATGTCCAGAACCAGAATTACAGCATACCAAACCTTCAAAAATGACTTTTTTGCTTAACCGCACCTTTCTTTTGCTCCTAATCAACGGCTCAGCCAATGTGTATGATGGGGACATAATGCAGTGCACTGGGAACAAGATTAGAGGTTTTTTTGGAAAAAGGTGCTGTCTCTTTAAATGTGCATATAATTAACGGGTGTATTTCCACAATGGGGCTTTTATTACCAAATGTTTCAAGAAGTCCAAAGATGTATGTAATTGCACTTTATTTCATGTAAAATGGTGTTTGGTGCACTTTAACTTGAAATCTCACAAGAAACAGACATATATGCACGGATACATTGAGGGTTAGGGGTAGGGGCCACAAGGTAGTGCAGAGTGAACAAGATTAGAGATGTTTTGGATGAATAGTGTTGTCTCTTGACTTTGAATAGAAGTAAAGGATGCTTAAAAATTGGGCATTTGGTGGTGCGGACGATGCCTTGACACCATATCCCTATGAAAGTGCTGGTAATGAAAGCAATAATTGCCTTTGTAAGGAAAAAAATTACAATGATATGCATCTGTGTGACAGGTGCGCAAAAATTGTTGTTTGGGTGTTGGCGGAGCCATACCACTGTAAGCCCAAAGAGCTGGTGTTGAAGAAGGCGTAAAAATTATGAAGGTGTGCACCTGTGGAACAGGTGCGCAAACATGGTAGTTTTGGTGTTGGCGGAGCCTCCCCACCATAACCCCAAAGAGCTGGCTTTGAAGGAGGCCCAAAAATTGTAAAGGTGTGCACCTGTGGAACAGGTTCGCAAACATGGTAGTTTTTGTTTAGCATAGCCTCCCCACCTTAACCCCAAAGAGCTGGTGTTGAAGGAGGCCCAAAAATTGTAAAGGTGTGCACCTGTGGAACAGGTTCTCAAACATGGTAGTTTTTGTTTAGCATAGCCTCCCCACCTTAACCCCAAAGAGCTGGTGTTGAAGGAGGCCCAAAAATTGTAAAGGTGTGCACCTGTGGAACAGGTGCGCAAACATTGTCGTTTTTGTTTTAGCATAGCCTCCCCACCTTAACCCCAAAGAGCTGGTGTTGAAGGAGGCCCAAAAATTGTAAAGGTGTGCACCTGTGGAACAGGTTCGCAAACATGGTAGTTTTTGTTTAGCATAGCCTCCCCACCTTAACCCCAAAGAGCTGGTGTTGAAGGAGGCCCAAAAATTGTAAAGGTGTGCACCTGTGGAACAGGTGCGCAAACATTGTCGTTTTTGTGTTAGCATAGCCTCCCCACCTTAACCCCAAAGAGCTGGTGTTGAAGGAGGCCCAAAAATTGTAAAGGTGTGCACCTGTGGAACAGGTTCGCAAACATGGTAGTTTTTGTTTAGCATAGCCTCCCCACCTTAACCCCAAAGAGCTGGTGTTGAAGGAGGCCCAAAAATTGTAAAGGTGTGCACCTGTGGAACAGGTTCGCAAACATGGTAGTTTTTGTTTAGCATAGCCTCCCCACCTTAACCCCAAAGAGCTGGTGTTGAAGGAGGCCCAAAAATTGTAAAGGTGTGCACCTGTGGAACAGGTTCGCAAACATGGTAGTTTTTGTTTAGCATAGCCTCCCCACCTTAACCCCAAAGAGCTGGTGTTGAAGGAGGCCCAAAAATTGTAAAGGTGTGCACCTGTGGAACAGGTTCGCAAACATGGTAGTTTTTGTTTAGCATAGCCTCCCCACCTTAACCCCAAAGAGCTGGTGTTGAAGGAGGCCCAAAAATTGTAAAGGTGTGCACCTGTGGAACAGGTGCGCAAACATTGTCGTTTTTGTGTTAGCATAGCCTCCCCACCTTAACCCCAAAGAGCTGGTGTTGAAGGAGGCCCAAAAATTGTAAAGGTGTGCACCTGTGGAACAGGTTCGCAAACATGGTAGTTTTTGTTTAGCATAGCCTCCCCACCTTAACCCCAAAGAGCTGGTGTTGAAGGAGGCCCAAAAATTGTAAAGGTGTGCACCTGTGGAACAGGTTCGCAAACATGGTAGTTTTTGTTTAGCATAGCCTCCCCACCTTAACCCCAAAGAGCTGGTGTTGAAGGAGGCCCAAAAATTGTAAAGGTGTGCACCTGTGGAACAGGTGCGCAAACATTGTCGTTTTTGTTTAGCATAGCCTCCCCACCTTAACCCCAAAGAGCTGGTGTTGAAGGAGGCCCAAAAATTGTAAAGGTGTGCACCTGTGGAACAGGTGCGCAAACATTGTCGTTTTTGTTTTAGCATAGCCTCCCCACCTTAACCCCAAAGAGCTGGTGTTGAAGGAGGCCCAAAAATTGTAAAGGTGTGCACCTGTGGAACAGGTTCGCAAACATGGTAGTTTTTGTTTAGCATAGCCTCCCCACCTTAACCCCAAAGAGCTGGTGTTGAAGGAGGCCCAAAAATTGTAAAGGTGTGCACCTGTGGAACAGGTTCGCAAACATGGTAGTTTTTGTTTAGCATAGCCTCCCCACCTTAACCCCAAAGAGCTGGTGTTGAAGGAGGCCCAAAAATTGTAAAGGTGTGCACCTGTGGAACAGGTTCGCAAACATGGTAGTTTTTGTTTAGCATAGCCTCCCCACCTTAACCCCAAAGAGCTGGTGTTGAAGGAGGCCCAAAAATTGTAAAGGTGTGCACCTGTGGAACAGGTTCGCAAACATGGTAGTTTTTGTTTAGCATAGCCTCCCCACCTTAACCCCAAAGAGCTGGTGTTGAAGGAGGCCCAAAAATTGTAAAGGTGTGCACCTGTGGAACAGGTGCGCAAACATTGTCGTTTTTGTGTTAGCATAGCCTCCCCACCTTAACCCCAAAGAGCTGGTGTTGAAGGAGGCCCAAAAATTGTAAAGGTGTGCACCTGTGGAACAGGTTCGCAAACATGGTAGTTTTTGTTTAGCATAGCCTCCCCACCTTAACCCCAAAGAGCTGGTGTTGAAGGAGGCCCAAAAATTGTAAAGGTGTGCACCTGTGGAACAGGTTCGCAAACATGGTAGTTTTTGTTTAGCATAGCCTCCCCACCTTAACCCCAAAGAGCTGGTGTTGAAGGAGGCCCAAAAATTGTAAAGGTGTGCACCTGTGGAACAGGTGCGCAAACATTGTCGTTTTTGTTTAGCATAGCCTCCCCACCTTAACCCCAAAGAGCTGGTGTTGAAGGAGGCCCAAAAATTGTAAAGGTGTGCACCTGTGGAACAGGTGCGCAAACATTGTCGTTTTTGTTTTAGCATAGCCTCCCCACCTTAACCCCAAAGAGCTGGTGTTGAAGGAGGCCCAAAAATTGTAAAGGTGTGCACCTGTGGAACAGGTGCGCAAACATTGTCGTTTTTGTTTTAGCATAGCCTCCCCACCTTAACCCCAAAGAGCTGGTGTTGAAGGAGGCCCAAAAATTGTAAAGGTGTGCACCTGTGGAACAGGTGCGCAAACATTGTCGTTTTTGTCATAACCAAAATGAGGTTCTGTGAACGTAAAGAGAATGAGAGGAGGGTTTGAGGGTGGCACCATGGTCCAGGCTTAAACTGAGGCTCAACTGCCACATCACAACGATAGCCTAGTCTACAAGGTCTGCATCAGGTGCATCAAAGCTTGATATCCACGACTGATTCATCTTAATGAATGTCAAACGGTCGACTGAGTCGGTGGAGAGTCTAGTTCGATGGTCTGTGACGAATCCTCCTGCTGCGCTGAATGCCCGTTCCGATAGGACACTGGAAGCAGGGCAGGCCAACAACTCCATGGCATACTGGGCCAGTTCTGGCCAGTGGTCTAATCTTAAGACCCAGTATGCCAGTGGATCGGATTCGTCACATGAAAAGCCCTCTGTGTCACTTTGTGCCCTCACGTAATCGTCCACCATGTGATGCAGACGCTGTCGATGCGATGTGGCAGCTGAGAGGCCTGGGCGGTGAGGACTAAAAAAAGACCGAAAGGCATCCGTCAACCGCACGCCTTCTCCAACGCTCCTCTCGTGACCACCAGTAGAATCCATGGTAGGTTGTCCCCGCCCCTGCACCCTACGGGAGTCGGGGAACATGTTCACCAGATTCCTCTTGAGACTGTCCTCAAGGGATTTGATCCTGTGGACTCTATGGGTGGATGGGAAAAGCTCCGAGACTTTACACTTGTACCGGGGGTCAAGTAGGGTGGCCAACCAATAGTGGTTAGTCTCTTTAATGGCCTTGATTCTGGGGTCCTTTCGCAGGCTCTGGAGCATGATGTTTCCCATGCGTCGCAAATTAGCGAAGGCCTGAGAAGCTGACTCCTCGGGGTCACTCATAACGACATTATCTTCAACGGGCTCCTCCTCCTCCCAGCCACGTACTACTCCAAAGTGTCCCGAGGGAGTCAAACTAGGCCTTGCAGATTGCCGCATGTCTTCCTCCTCCTCCTCCTCAAACCCTGCAAAAGTTCCCGCAGAATCGTCCTCCTCCTCCTCCTCTTCCACCCCTGGATCCTGCTCGGGCCTCTGGGAGCTAGGCATAATGGGGTCAGGATTCTCAGGATAAAGGGGGCCTTGAGAGGCAAGGAAGTCCTCCTCTTCCTCCTGCTGCTCTGCCTCCAGTGCCCTGTCCATAATGCCACGCAGAGTGTGCTCCAACAAAAACAGTACCGGTAGGGTGTCACTGATGCATGCGCTGTCCCGGCTGACCATCCTTGTGGCCTCCTCAAATGGCGAGAGGACAGCGCATGCATCCTTAATCAAAAGCCACTGCCGTGGTGAAAAGAAGCCCAGGCGCGCAGAGCCAGTGCTGGTGCCGTACTCGCATAGGTATTCATTGAGGGCCCTCTGCTGCGTGTACAGGCGCTGCAGCATAGCCAAGGTGGAGTTCCAGCGGGTGGGCATGTCACAGATGAGGCGGTGTACCGGCAGGTGAAACTCGCGCTGCACTTCGGCCAAACGTGCAGTGGCACTGTACGACCGCCTGAAGTGACTGCACACCCTTCTTGCCATCCTTAGCACATCCTGCATTCCCGGGTACGAGTTCAAAAACCGCTGTACCACGAGATTCAGGACATGCGCCAGGCATGGCACATGGGTTAACTTTCCCTGACGAAGGGCGGCCAGGAGGTTTGACCCATTATCAGTAACCACCATCCCTGGCTGCAGCTGGCGTGGTGTCAACCACCTCTGGGCCTGTGCCTGCAGAGCCCCAAGAATCTGAGGGGCAGTGTGCTGCCTGTCCCCTAGACACACAAGCTGCAGCACTGCGTGACACCTTTTGGCCTGAGACATAGAATAGCCCTTTGAACGTTTACGTGGTATCTCATCATATTCAAAGGACCATTCTGCAGAGGAGGGCATGGAGGAGGTAGAGGAGGAGGAGCAGGAGGGGGTAGAAGTGATCGATCTACCCGGATCAGCGACACCACCAGCTGTTTGCAGACGTGGGGGCAACACTGGCTGCAGCACCGAGCCCTGGCTACAATCCCTTCCACTGGCAAGCAGTGTCACCCAGTGAGCAGTGACAGAAATGTACCGTCCCTGCCCATGTTTGCTTGACCAAGTGTCAGCCGTCAAGTGTATCTTACGGCTGACTGACTTGGCCAGGGATGACACTACATTGCCTTCCACATGTTGGTATAGGGATGGCAGGGCCTTACGGGAAAAGTAATGCCGACTTGGCACCTGCCACTGTGGAACTGCACATTTTGCGAAGTCACGGAAGGGAGCAGACTCTACCAGGTTAAATGGTAATAGTTGCAGAGCCAGTAGTTTAGCCAAACTACTGTTTAGACGCTGGGCATGTGGGTGGCGGGGAGTATACATTTTTTTTCGTTCCAGCATGTGTGGAATCGAAATTTGGCGTCTAGATGATACAGCTGGTGGTGTGCTGGAGGTAGATGCGACACTGCCTGCTATATCATCATCCCTGCCAGTGGAGGCTGCCAACAGGTGACGAGTGACTATAGCAGGGCCAGGAACAGACTGATGTGCAGGTGGAGCAGGTGGAGCAGATGGAGCATGAGGAGAAGCGCGAGGAGAACTAGGAGGCCGACTGACCAATCTTTGGCCCTTTTGTGGGTTCTTTAAATGCTCCTGCCAACGGGCCGAGTGGTGGGTTGTCAAATGCCTGTTTAGGCAGCTTGTACCCAGGTGGTTGACATTTTTGCCACGTTTTATACCCTTCTTACAAATCTTGCAGATCGCAACTGTTTTATCTGCATGGGATGTCTCAAAAAAGGCCCAGCAAGATGAGGTGTGTATAGTGGCCCGGGAGACAACAGGTGCGGCCTTAGATGGAGTAGGCCGTCTGCTCTCCCCTCTTGCTTGCTCTGCCTCCTCCTCAACCTCAGACCCAACATCTGACTCCATCAAAGACTGAGCATCAGGCCTGGCCTGGGAGACAACAGGTGCGGCCTTAGATGGAGCGGGCCGTCTGCTCTCCCCTCTTGTTTGCTCTGCCTCCTCCTCAACCTCAGACCCAACATCTGATTCTATCAAAGACTGAGCATCAGGCCTGGCCTGGGAGACAACAGGTGCGGCCTTAGATGGAGCGGGCCGTCTGCTCTCCCCTCTTGTTTGCTCTGCCTCCTCCTCAAACTCAGACCCAACATCAGACTCCATAAAGGACTGAGCATCAGGCTGGAGTAGATGGCCGACACTGTGGTCAAACAGCTCAGCTGACTCCTCTGCCATGTCTGAAATTGGGTCTAAGGGAGGACATGAGGTGGACATGGACTCATCTGTATTTGTTCTGACAACTGCAGAAGACTGACCACTTTTCTCTGCCTGGGTCACTGTAGTTGCAGATGATGCCGATGATGAGGGTTTGTTCATATAGTCCACCACCTCCTGTACATACTGTGGACGTATAGCTTGGCCACTGCCGGAGAACAATCCAAATGGTGGCCTGGCTGAGGACTGACCACCACGTCCACCCCTGCCTCTAGACACCCTAGAAGCTGTGCCCCTTTCCGCAGCAGGGCCACGTATGCCTTTTCTTGGTCTACCAGGCATATTTGTCACTGATGCGTTGGCAACTGTGTGCGGTGAAAAACGCACACTGCTATGCGACCCACAGTTGTCGCTGGATACAGCACAGCAGTTGCGGTTCACGCACAGTAGCAAAGCCTTTTGCACAGTGGACCTAACGCTTTGAACAACAGGCGTTAGGTTGTCACTGATGCGTTGGCAACTGTGTGCGGTGAAAAACGCACACTGCTATGCGACCCACAGTTGTCGCTGGATACAGCACAGCAGTTGCGGTTCACGCACAGTAGCAAAGCCTTTTGCACAGTGGACCTAACGCTTTGAACAACAGGCGTTAGGTTGTCACTGATGCGTTGGCAACTGTGTGCGGTGAAAAACGCACACTGCTATGCGACCCACAGTTGTCGCTGGATACAGCACAGCAGTTCCGTGTCACGCACAGTTGCAAAGGCTTTTGTACAGTGCACCTAACGCTTTGAACAACAGGCGTTAAGTTGTCACTGTATTTTGCTGCCTAGCAAGCACGTATACCTGCTGTGATACAGCAGCACTGTGCCACGTGCTCACTAAACAGAACCCTCACACTTTCCCTACAGAAACTAAATTTTCAAATCTAACTAATGTAGTACAAAGTTCCCTAACTACACTAGATATCCCTTTCCACTAAATAGAAAGCTCCATACAGCAGAAGACTGACACTGTCCCTTAAGTTTTTTTTTTTTTTTTTTTTTTTTTTTTTTTTTAACTCTAAGAACCAGCACAATCGCTGTATCTAACTACACTGGCTGTAAGCTAAATACAATTCTGCTATATGGAGCTTTAGAACCACTCGATATGTAGGAAATGTAGTGTAGCAAGCAGGAGTCAGACAGAACTGCTTCAACTCTCTTCAACAGGCTCTGGATAACTGTGCTAGGGGTTAGGCGGGGCCATCTTATATAGTGTGGGGCGTATTCACTCCTGATTGGCCTCTGGTCCCCGTAGTCACTCCAATCACGTTCCTAGGAGACTCCTGCCCCCTCATTGGCTTTTGCAGACGTTTCTGGGCCAATCACGGGCTTTTAAAGCCCAGTTCCTGTCCCAGTGCATTTTGGGCGGTTCTGGTGGCCGAATACCGAACTTTTGCCGCAAAAAGTTCGGTATTCGGCCGAATATCGAACATCCAATGTTCGGGTCGAACCGATGGTCGACCCGAACCGTTCGATCATCCCTATTGCAAATGAACCATCACCATTTGCTGATCAACTATTTCTTCTGTGTGAGTCACTACATTGTTTTTATGTAATAAATAACCTTTTAATCTACACTGAGGTGGCGCTGCTTTTCTTCTCCTACCCCAGCTTGGATTCTGTGCCCCTCCACTCTTCCTCCAGACTCTGGGACCTTGATTTCCAAATTAAATTACACATTTTCCAAATTCCGTGATGAATTGGGGTGCCATGTCATCTGCTGGTGTTGGTCCACTGTGTTTTATCAAGTCCAAAGTCAGCGCAGCCCTCTACCAGGAAATTTTACAGCACTTCTTGCTTCCCTCTGCTGGCCAGCTTTATGGAGATGCGGATTTCATTTTCCAGTAGGACTTGGCACCGCCCACACTGCCAAAACTACCAATACTTGGTCACATGATCATGGTATCACTGTGTTTGATTGGCCAGCAAACTCGCCTGACCTAAACTCCATAGAGAATCTGTGGGGTATTGTCAAGAGTAAGATGAGAGACACCAGACCCAACAATGCAGACAAGCTGAAGGCCGCTTTCAAAGCAACCTGGGCTTCCATAACTCCTAAGCAGTGCCACAGGCTGATCACCTCCATGCCACGCCGCATTGATGCAGTAATTCGTGCAAAAAGAGCCCCGGCCAAGTATTGAGTGCGTACTATACTCTACATGGACATACTTTTTAGTAAGCCAACATTTCTGTATTAAAAAGTCTTCTTTTTTTTTTTTTCCAAATAGTTTTAATTAGGTTTTCACAAAGATACAACAAAGAAGTATAAGAAAGTGTTACAGTTTTTCCTGATGTACAATCAATCATTGCTTAGAAAAAGGCTTGAATAGGAACAATTACAACACAAGCTGTGCCCAAGCCAGTGCGGTATATACATTATAAAAAGTTCTTTTAATCACAATTATGTAATATTCTAATTTTCTGTGATTGTGAATTTTGGGTTGTCACTAGCTGTAATCAAAATTAAAATAAAGAAATGCTTGAAATATATCATCAATATATAAAATATATGAGTTTCACTTTTTGAATTTAATTACTGAATTAAATTGAATGTACACCTTCAGAAATATTTTATAGATAGGCAACTCCTATCCTCATATCTGCATGCCAAGGTCCTAGGCGTAGTCCTGGACTCTGAACTCTCCTTCAAGCTCCATATCCAATCACTTTCCAAATCTTGTTGTCTCAACCTTCCCAACATCTCCAAAATAAGCCCCTTTCTAACCAAAGACACAAAAAAGCTCCTCCTATCCTCAAATCTGCATGCCAAGGTCCTAGGTGTAGTCCTGGACTCTGAACTCTCCTCAAGCCCCACATCCAATCGCTGTCCAAATCTTGTCATCTCAACCTCCGCAACATCTCCAAAATAAGCCCCTTTCTAACCAATGACATAACAAAGCTCCTCCTATTCTCATATCTGCATGCCAAGGTCCTAGGCGTAGTCCTGGACTCTGAACTCTCCTTCAAGCCCCACATCCAATCTCTGTCCAAATCTTGTCGTCTCAACCTCTGCAACATCTCCAAAATACGCCCCTTTCTAACCAAAGACACAACAAAGCTCCTAGTTCACTCCCTGGTCATCCATTGACATCTTCTTGACTACGGCAATTCCCTTCTCATTGGCTTACCTCTACACAGGCTATCCCCCCTTCAATCCATCATGAATGCTGCTGCCAGACTCATCCACCTTACCAATCGCTCAGTGTCCACTACTCCTCTCTGTCAATCCCTCAACTGGCTTCCGCTCACCCAATGAATTAAATTCAAAATACTAAACATATCTTACAAAGCTATCCACAATTTAGCCCCCGTCTATATCACTAGCCTAGTCTCAAAATACCAACCTCTCTTCATTCCTCTTAAAACCTCCTGCTCTCTAGCTCCCTCATAACCTCCTCCCATGCTCGCCTCCAGGACTTTTCCAGAGCCTCTCCAATCCTATAGAACTCCTTACCCCAATCTGTCCAATTATCTCCTACTCTATTAGCTTTTAAATGATCCCTGGAAACCCTCCTCTTCAGAGAAGCCTATCCTACCCACACCTAACAACTGTACTTCCATTTTCTCCATCAGCTCATCCCCCACAGTTTTTGCCTCTTGTTTCACCCCCCCCCTTCTAGATTGTAAGCTCTGATTCCTCCTTTATTGAATTATATTGTAACTGTATTGTCTTCCCTCATGTTGTAAAGCGCTGCGCATACTGTTGGCGCTATATAAATCCTGTATAATAATAATAATATTGTAATATTGTTGCCGCTTGTCAGGAGGCAATTACAAGATGATTTACGGCCCTTCAGTCCTAACTCCCCCTGTGTAGTGAATTCTCCGTCTGCTGGCCAGGAGATGCGACGACACATAGCAACTTAAGCTTAGCGTAGACACATCTAATTTATTTCAAGTTTCGCTCACATTTTTAAAGGAAATTTGAGCGGCAAAAACCACTTTAAACCAGTTACAATTCATGGGTCAACTTAACAATAGAACATATCTCCACCAAAAACAATACATGAAAAGGCCCTTGTGTTCCCCATACATCTCTGTCAATGTGGGGTGTCTTGTGTCTGAGATTGTGTTTATGGAAAAGCCGCTCCGTCTGTGTTCAGCTGTCTGATGTGTTAATGTAAGCAATTGTCAATTGTGTTTAGGTGTTGTCTGTAATCTCAATGCGAAACCTAACATGTGAACACCGATCAATGACTGTCGCCTATATGCAAAATACAACTGCCAAGTGTCAAAGGATGTATGAAGGAGGTGTGTTAGTCTGACTCGTTAATATGTAATTGCAAGGGACCACATTCCATTGGAAAGTGGGCATGAGCTGAAATGTATTATGAAATATAATATTTCAGTAAGGCACATTGATACACTCTTTCAAATATTGATTAGTGGTTCCAAATTAAGAATAACTACTGCAGTAGGGAACAGACACAAAAGATACACTCAGCATCTTTCCAAATCACTGTTCTGCTTTATTTGACGCAATTAAAGGTTTTTATACACATGATTATGTAGGTATTACATTAATATTACAGTTGTACTCAGGGGCAGACTGACAACGTTCGGCCCAGGGGGCAAGTACAAACCAGAGGCCCATGGTGCAGCGACTCGGCCCCCTCCCACTTTCCCTCACCCCCCCCCCCCTCCCACTCACCCAATCCATCTCCTGACCCCCATACCGGCTGAATCCAGGTTCATGACCTGGCCAGCAGGGGGAGTTTGGGGGGAGCTGGCCAGGGGAGGAGAGTCTCCAGTGGGGCATGGAACCGGCCTCTGCTTAGACACAGTTTACACCATCCATGCCGGGGGGGGGTGGGGTGGGGTGAGGCCTGCACTTTGTCCTTGTCTTCATCCCGCACTCAGTAGGTCAGCGGTGGGGACTTTTTACCAAGAATCCTTTAGGCATGTCTGTGGCAGAAGCACTGCAGCCTTTTTAAGGGGCATCAGAGTGGCCCAGGGGGCAATTTCCCCCCCTGCCCCCTGGCCCAGTCCTCCCCTGGTTGTACTTTTATGGTAAAAAGGGCGTAACATAGGCAGGCTAATTCTAATCAGGATTTAAAAGAATGCAAACATGAAAACATTATTAGTGCTGTGTGCAATACATACAAAATAAAATACAATAGTATACAGAACTTACAAATTTTCCTTACAATATACATATGTATACTAGTGATCGACCGATATCGGTTTTTCCTTGCCGATACCGATATTTTAGCCAATGCATATCGGTATCGGCCGATATTGGTCAATATTTTGTACATTTAAAAAATAATATTTTTTTTTTTTGACAGGTACTTTTGGGGAGAGATCTGGGGTCGGGGGGGGGGGGACGTTACCTCCCGCTCCTTGTAATAACAGCTGAGCGACTTCTCAGCCACATCGGTTGTCGTTACAAGACAGCCGACTGTTGGCTATGGACGCCGGTACCAGGGTCTAGCTGCAGGCATCACTCCGGTACATGCACTTTCCTGAAATATTGGCAATATCGGTAACCTCCGGGGCCGATTCCGATATATCGGGGAAAGTGCATATCGGCCCTTGATATATCAGCTTTTCCGATAATCGATCGATCCCTAATATATACTGTGCATTACATATACCAAATGCATATCCTACTGTCAGATCACTTCTTGGTAGAGGCCGAAATGCTGAGAGGGCTTCCCTTGCAGCTCGGTGCGAATCACCCCTGGAAGTGGGACAGGAGGTGACGCGTCCCAAGGAGCACTGGATGCTTGTGGAGTGCAGGTAAAGGTTCACAAGGATATCCTGGAACAACTTGCAGGGCCTCCAGGGAATCAAGCAATGTGCAGGTAAAAGCCAGGCCGAGGGTCATACACAGGTATCAGTCCAAACAGGTCGCCAAGACAAGGGGATTGAGCAGAAGCAAGTCCGTTGAGCAAGCCGGGATCGGTACACTGGAAGTCAGGCAGAGGACAAGAGAGCAAGGATGGTCACACAAGCCGAGGGTCAAACACTGGAGCAGGATCGAAGGGTCAGATGAAGCCGTGGGTCAAAGCCAGGAGAGAGAGCAGACAGGTCAGAAACAAGCCGGGTCAAACTGGAATCCAGGAAGTAGCAATGCACAGGAAACAGGAAGAGCTGAAGACAATCCAGCAATCAGATGGGCTGAGCAGAGTCCTTTTATAGGCCAGTGAATTAGTCTATGGCCTGAGTCCATTGCAGCCATGGGAAGTACTGGCAAATTTGCCAGTTGCAGCACAGCCATTTCACTGACAATGAGTCTATGGCCTGAGTCCATTGCGGCCATTGGAAGTACTGGCGGAGTTGCCAGTTGCAGCATGGCCGTTTCTCTGACAGTGCCCCCCCCCCAAGGGGCAGCCTCCGGATGCCCAACCGGGCCAATCTTTCCGGGAATCTCCTGTGGAATTCCTGTACCAGCCTGGGGGCATGCAGGTTACTAGCGGGTTCCCAGGAATTGTCTTCAGTGGGGTAACCTTTCCATTTAATAAGATACTGTATGAGCTCACCCCTTCTTCGACAATCCAGAATGGTTTCCACTTCATATTCAGGTTCACCCTCCACTGAAACTGGAGGTGGAGGCAATTCTTCCCTCCCTGGGAAAGGGCTAGAAATTGCAGGCTTTAGCAGGGAAACATGGAATACAGGATGGATCTTGTATGAATTAGGTAAAGCCAGTTCAAAAGCCACAGGGTTTATCATCCTTTTGATTCTAAAAGGCCCAATAAACCTTGGTCCCAACTTTTTAGAAGGGCAAGATAGTCGTAGGTTGTTTGAGGAGAGCCACACCTTATCCCCGACCTTATACATAGGATTTTCCTTTTTCTTGCGGTCATAAAATTTCTTGTACTCCTGTTGGGCTTTGGATATGGAGTCCTGTAGCACCCGGTAGTTATCCCTGATAGCCATTATCCGGTCTTGCACTGCAGGAACTGATGTTTCTGAGAAAGCACTGGGCAAAAAAGAAGGATGGAACCCGTAATTCACCCAGAACGGGGTCTGGTTGGTTGCAGAATGCAGGGCGTTATTATACGCAAATTCCGCGCACGGAAGTAAAGAGACCCAGTTATCTTGGGAGCAAGTGCAAAAGCAACGTAGGTATTGTTCAAGGGTCTGGTTGGTCCTTTCCGTTTGACCATTACTCTGCGGGTGGTAGGCTGATGATAGGCATATCTTAATGGACAAGGATTTGCAAAGCTCTTTCCAGAATTTGGAAGTGAATTGGACGCCTCTGTCCGATACTATACTGTCCGGGAGACCGTGTAGCCTGACCACTTCTTTAATAAACATGTTAGCTGTTTCCACGGCAGAAGGTGTGCCAATCATAGGCAAAAAGTGCGCCATCTTCGAGAGACGGTCCACCACCACCAGGACAGTAGTGAAACCTTCTGAAGGTGGTAATTCCACTATAAAATCCATGGAAAGTTGCTTCCAGTGCTGTTCCGGGATGGGCAATGGCCTTAACAGGCCCCAGGACTTGGTCTTAGCCCCCTTGTTACGCTGACACGTAATACAAGAACCCACATAGGATTTACAGTCCCGAACTAAATTGGGCCACCAAAAGTGGCGCTGAATGAGTTCACATGTCTTCCTGACCCCGAAGTGCCCGGCAAGCTTGTGATCATGCAAAGTCTTTAGGACCTGTAGTCTGATCTGTGAAGGAACAAAAATCCTTTCTTGGAACCACAAGAATCCCCCGCGTTTTTCCAAGGAAGAGGTCCCAGGCTCGAGACATTGAACTGAGGCTTGCCTAATTGCTGATTGCAGATCCGTTTGAATAAGCAAAAAATTTTGAGCCGAGAGGATTGTGTTAGGTTCGGCTGTGTTTGGGGTATCTGGAAACATTCTGGACAAGGCGTCTGCTTTTCCGTTCTTGGACCCTGGCCTGTAAGTAAGATGAAAATTAAACCGGGAAAAGAACAAGGCCCATCGAGCTTGACGGGGTCTCAGGCGTCTTGCTGTCCTGAGGTATTCCAGGTTTTTGTGGTCTGTGAATATTAAAATGGGATGAGTAGCCCCTTCAAGCAAGTATCTCCACTCTTCCAAGGCACATTTGATGGCCAAGAGTTCCCGATCCCCTACGTCATAGTTTCTCTCCGGAGGTGTCATCTTCCGGGAAAAGAAAGCCACAGGGTGCAGAAGAGTCTTCGGGCCTTGTCTTTGAGATAAGATTGCTCCAGTGGCTATTTCTGAAGCATCCACTTCAAGCACATAAGGTAGGGTTGGATCAGGATGCTGGAGAATAGGTGCTGAGGTGAACAACGTCTTCAGTTTGTCAAAGGCCGTTTGAGCTTCCTGTGACCAATGGAAGCGGACCTGTTGGCGGGTCAATTGGGTAATGGGGGAGATAATCATAGAGAACCCCTTCACGAACCTCCGATAGAAGTTAGCAAACCCCACAAAGCGTTGAACTCCTTTCTTATCACAGGGGGCTGGCCTATCGAGAATTGACTGCACTTTCTGTGGATCCATGGAAATGCCGTTTGTTGAGATAATGAGACCCAGGAATTGAATGGAGTCTTTCTCGAATTCGCATTTCTCTGGTTTCACATAAAGTCCGTGTTTCCTTAAAGTAAATAGTACCTTTTTAACATGGGTCCGGTGGAGTTCCAGAGTGGAGGAAAAAATGAGTATGTCATCTAGGTAGACAATCAGAAAGAGATCCAGGAATTCCCTAAAAATGTCATTAACTAGATGTTGGAAGGTAGCAGGGGCGTTACACAGCCCGAAAGGCATGACCAGGTATTCAAAATGGCCAAACCGCGTTCTGAACGCCGTCTTCCACTCATCTCCTTTCCTAATGCGAACAAGGTTGTAAGCTCCACGGAGATCCAATTTGGTAAAGATCCGAGCTGCCCGGAAACGTTGAAACAGTTCTGGGATAAGAGGTAGAGGATACCGGTTTTTAATAGTAATTTTATTAAGCTCCCGGTAATCTACACAAGGTCTTAGTGTGCCATCCTTTTTTTCGACAAAGAATATCCCGGCCCCTGCTGGTGAGGAGGAGGGGCGGATAAAACCCTTTTCCAAATTTTCGTTAATATAAATCCGGAGGGTTTCCAGCTCCTTCTCAGATAACGGGAATATCCTTCCGAAAGGAATCTCGGCTCCAGGCAGAAGTTCTACAGGGCAATCATAAGGCCTGTGAGGAGGCAGAGCTTCAGCCTTTTTCTTATCAAATACGTCCATGAATTCCTCATAAACTGCGGGGACATTTTCCGGGAGATCATGTACTGGTTGGACGGCCAGGCAAGCAGCAGAAGTATCAGATCCAGGTAGGAAACAATGGTTCAGGCAGTAATTAGACGTGAAGGAGATCCTTCTCTTAACCCAATCAATCTGTGGGTTGTGGGCCTGTAGCCAGGGAAGTCCTAAAATAATGGGAAACATTGGTGAGGAAAGGACGTCAAATCGGAGGAATTCCTGGTGAAGAGAATCTGTCGTGGTGAAGATGGGGCACGTCTCTTCAGTAACAAGCCCGGAACTGGGCAAAGAACCATCAGCCAGAAGAATATGGAGTCGCTGTTCCTTAGCTTGCATGGGGACACACAGTCTTTGAGCTAAAGAACGGTCCAGAAAGCAACTACATGCCCCAGAATCAAAGATCGCCAGAATCTTCTTTTCTGCTACCTGTAGGGAGACAGGGAGAATAAGATGAGTAGGGGATGACCCAGCGACTTGACAGTTCAGCAGAGGCCGTGAATAGGACTTACTGGGTCTCACAGGACAATTGCGTAGGAAGTGGCCAGATTCCCCACAATAAAGGCAGAGGTTAGCTTGACGGCGACGTTGTCTTTCCTCGGGGGTCAAGGCAGAACGGATTAGACCAATCTGCATGGGTTCTCCTTCTGATCCCCCGGAGACAGAAGGCCCAGGATGGGGTGAAGCAGCAAGTGGGACTTTCGGGAGAACCCAGGTAGGTCGGGCCCCTTGAAGGCGCTCTGAGCGTCTCTCCCGCAGGCGCCTGTCCAGTTGGATTGCCAGTGAGATTAGACCTTCCAAAGACGTAGGGGTTTCTACCCGAGCTAACTCGTCCTTAAGGGCTTCAGACAATCCGTGACGGTACTGGTACTTGAGTGCTGGCTCATTCCAGTCTGTATCCGCGGCCCATCTGCGGAAGTCAATGGTATAGTCCTCTACAGGACGTTTATTTTGTTGTAAGGCATGTAGGGCTGATTCAGCCGTAACAGTCCGTTGGGGGTCCTCATATAACTGGGCCATGGCCTGGAAGAAGGAGTCTACAGAGTTCAATGAGGGGCTCTTTTGCTCAAGGAGGTTATGGGCCCAAGTCTGGGGTTCTTCTGACAACAGAGAAATTATGAATCCTACTTTGACAGTCTCTGAAGAGAAGGTTCTGGGCTGAAGGGCTAAATACAAGAGACATGCATTCTTAAAGGATCTGAACCTTCTCCGTTCCCCACGGAAGCGTTCGGGTGTAGGTACCCTGGGTTCAGGTGGGAAAACCATGGCTGCCTGCGCAGGGCCGGCTGGTCCTTGCTGAGTGGAGGTGCCCCCGGAGCTAGCGGGCGTTTGATTGGGGTCGGAAGGAGAGGGTGCGCCAGCTAGGTTCAACACCCGACCCTCTAGTTGAAAATAACCGTCCTGCAGTCTCTGGACCGCCTGTGTTAAAGAGGAGACTTGCTGACAAAGAGCCTCGAGCTGGGAAGCACCTCTGTCGGCCTCTGACATGGCTGGATTGTACTGTCAGATCACTTCTTGGTAGAGGCCGAAATGCTGAGAGGGCTTCCCTTGCAGCTCGGTGCGAATCACCCCTGGAAGTGGGACAGGAGGTGACGCGTCCCAAGGAGCACTGGATGCTTGTGGAGTGCAGGTAAAGGTTCACAAGGATATCCTGGAACAACTTGCAGGGCCTCCAGGGAATCAAGCAATGTGCAGGTAAAAGCCAGGCCGAGGGTCATACACAGGTATCAGTCCAAACAGGTCGCCAAGACAAGGGGATTGAGCAGAAGCAAGTCCGTTGAGCAAGCCGGGATCGGTACACTGGAAGTCAGGCAGAGGACAAGAGAGCAAGGATGGTCACACAAGCCGAGGGTCAAACACTGGAGCAGGATCGAAGGGTCAGATGAAGCCGTGGGTCAAAGCCAGGAGAGAGAGCAGACAGATCAGAAACAAGCCGGGTCAAACTGGAATCCAGGAAGTAGCAATGCACAGGAAACAGGAAGAGCTGAAGACAATCCAGCAATCAGATGGGCTGAGCAGAGTCCTTTTATAGGCCAGTGAATTAGTCTATGGCCTGAGTCCATTGCAGCCATGGGAAGTACTGGCAAATTTGCCAGTTGCAGCACAGCCATTTCACTGACAATGAGTCTATGGCCTGAGTCCATTGCGGCCATTGGAAGTACTGGCGGAGTTGCCAGTTGCAGCATGGCCGTTTCTCTGACACCTACACTCCTCTGCTGTCACCACCAGGCCTTGAGAATTGCCATGCAGCCATCACTGCAGTGCATGTAGATTGATGTGATATAAAGGATATTATCATGGCGAAAAACACTGTCAAGGCAACAGTAGCAGCCATAAGTACTGTCACCTCAAAAATGATACATGATTACATCCTTGATGTCTCCTTACAAGAAGTCCAATTATCAGCGCAGCAAATGCAGTTGTCATAATGAAATGAACCAGTGCTGACTATTGTACTCCTTTAAGGCCGTCCTCTCCTCTCTATGTACAAAAAGATCATTTTGTCAGTGCCAAGCGGCCCCTGAGAGTACACACTATAAGCAACTAAATCACTTCGGCTGCGCTGCTACTTGTTTACAGGGCCAGCAAAAAAAAAAAATATGGATTTATGACAAACAAATGTGATTGTTTGAAATAAATTGAATTACCCTTCCACGTCGAGACAACCTTTCCTGTAATACTCTCTGGAGGCCTGCACAGTATCCAATTTCCTTCAAACATTTGCCAGCACCTCAATGTGTTTTTTTGAGTCTTCCAGATCAACGTCATCTAGGAAAAAAAAAAAAAAAAAAAAATATATATATATATATATATATATACATACTGTATATAGTATCTAAATTAAAAATGATGCAATATATAAGAACACACGGTACACAGAAATGAATGGTGCTGCATGGGCCCACCTTCCTCTTCCCTAGTAGAGATTGAACTATTAGTTAGCTATATACTCGGTAGTGAAAAGACTGTCTGCTTTAGCAGTTACAGTATCATACAAAAGTGAGTACACCCCTCTTCTCAGAAGAGTTGAAGCTGTTATAGCTGCAAAGGGTGGGCCAACTCTATATTAAACCCTACGGACTAAGACTGGGATGCCATTAACCACTTCCATACCGAGTCATGTAATATGACGTCGGCAAAGTAGTTGTGAGGATCCGGGCCGCCGTCATATGACGTCGCCCGGATCTCCCCTCTACTGCGCGCCCCCGGGGGCGGGCAGCGCAGCGATCGGGGGTGAGGCTCATCCCTCGGACATAGCCCATCCCTGATCAAGGTAAACAGCCAATAGAAATTGGCTGTTTACCACGTGATCGGCTGTGTCAATCACAGCCGATCACATGAGCGGCTCCAGCATGAGCCGCTCGTTCTCTCTGCAATGCGCGCCCCTGGACAGAGTCGATCCCCGATCTAGGTAATTGGCTCTTTACCACGTGACCGGCTGTGTCCAATCAGTACTCTGATGACGGGTACTCGGGTACTCTGATGACAGGTACTCGGGTACTCTGATGACAGGTACTCGGGTACTCTGATGACAGGTACTCGGGTACTTTGAGTACCTGTCAACGGAGTACCCGTCATCAGAGTACCTGAGTACCTGTCACCTACCCATCAGAGTACCCGAGTACCTTTCACCTGCTCATCAGAGTACCTGACGCCTGAAGTACCCGAGTACTTGCCGCCTGCTCATCAGTACCCATCACTACTCATCAGTACTCATCAGTACCTATCACGTATCAGTACTGATCATCAGTACCCATCAGTACAGTATCACCTATCAGTATCAGTACTACTCATCAGTACTTATCACCTGCCTGTCACCTGCCCATCAGAGTATCCGAGTACCTGTCACCAGCCTATCGGAGTACCCGAGTACCTGCCACTTGCTCATCAGTACCAGAGTACCTGTCACCTGCCCAACAAAGTACCCGAGTACCTATCACCCTTCATACAGCCACCATGTCCAAGTCCAAAAAGGTTTATATACGTCCTCCGTTTAAACCTAAATACCGGTGTTATGGCAGCAGATAGCTGCCATAACCCTGGTATTTTTTTAAACGGTGGACGGTTGGCTTTCCGATAAGGGTGGTCCCAGCGGCGGATTCGCCGTGGGATCACCCTTCCGGGATGGCGGAAGAGGCGCCCCCCCCTCCCGCCACGTTCCGGTCCTTTTCCCCGCTTACCGGACCCGCCGGCAGCGGGGAAAATGATCCGGTCCCAGATCCTCACAGACAGGATGTCGAGTGAGGGCAAGCTTGCCCTCACTTGACTCTATGGTCTTGGAGGACTGGAGCTACGGAAAATGTTGTTGCCTAGCAACCGGTTTAAAGGTCCTTTTTTTTTTTTTTCATTTTATATAATATTTTTTTTTTTTTTCTATCTTTTAGTGTACTTGTGAGATCTGAGGACTTTTTGACCCCAGATCTCACAAAAAAGAGGTCCTGTCATGCCTATTTCTATTACGAGGAATGTTTACATTCCTTTTAATAGAAATAAAAATGATCAATTTTTTTTTTTAAACGGTGTAAAAATAAAAAATAATAAATAAAATAAATAGTAAAAAAAAAAAAAAAAAAAAATTACAGCGCCCTGTCCCAGTGAGCTCGCGCGCAGAAGCGAACGCATACAGAAACCCCGCCCACATATGTAAACAGTGTTCAAACCACACATGTGAGGTATCGCCGCGATTGTTAGAGCAAGGGGAATAATTTGAGCCTTAGACCTCCTCTGTAACTCAAAGATGGCAACCTGTAGAAATTTTTAAATTGTCGCCTATGGGGATTTTTAAGTACCAAAGTTTGTCGCCATTCCGTGAGCGTGCGCAATTTTGAAACATGACATGTTGGGTATCTATTTACTCGGCGTAAAATTATCTTTCACATTATGGAAAAAAATTGGGCTAACTTTACTGGTTTCTTATTTTTTAATTAAAAAAAGTGAATTTTTTCCAAAAAAATTGCGTTTGGAAGACCGCTGCGCAAATGCGGTGTGATAAAAAATATTGCAATAATCTCCATTTTATTCTCTAGGGTCTCTGCTAAAAAAAAATATATAATGTTTTGGGGTTCTAAGCAGTTTTCTAGCAAAACAACTGATTTTAGCTTGTAAACACCAAATGTCAAAAATAGGCCTAGGCAAGTGGCTAGGATGCATGATGGTGCTCCTTGGATGTTGGGCCCCTCTATATGGCTAGGCTGTGAAAAAGTCTCACACATGTGGTATTGCCATACTCAGGAGGAGTGGCAGAATGTATTTTGGGGTGTCATTTTTGCTGTGTACATTCTATGTGTTAGGAATATCCTATAAATTGACAACTTTGTGTAAAAAAAAAAAGTTTTCATTTTTTTTCCCACATTTTCCAAAACCTGTGGAAAAAAATGATATGTTCAAACGACCCATAATGCCTCATAGAATATACGTTGGAGTGTTTGCTTTCCAAAATGGGGTAATTTTGTGGACTTTTCCATTGTATTGGTGCTCTAGGGCCTTGAAAAGTGTGATAGGTAGTAAGAAAGTTTTATGTGTATTTATGCTCCTAGAACGCCTGAAGGTGCTTCTTGGACGTGGAGTCTCTTTTTGTGGCCAGGCTGTGTAAAAGTCTCACACATGTGGTATCGCCATACTCGGAAGGAGTAGCAGAATGTATTTTTGGGTGTAATTTTTGCTGTGTACATGCTATGTGTTAGAAAAAGCTTATAAATTGACAACTTTGTGGGAATTTTTTTTCTTCATTTTCCCAAGAATTTTGGGAAAAAATTACAACTTCAAAAAACCCACCATGTCTCTTACTAAATACCTTGGACTGTCTACTTTACAAAAAGGGGTCATTTGGGGGGTATTTGTACTGTCCTGACATTTCAGGGCCTCAAGAAAGGAGATAGGCCGTCAGTACATCTGGTGTGATCAATTTTCAGTAATTGGTACCATAGCTTCTAGACTCAATAACTTTCACACAGACTAAATAATATACACTAATTTGGGTTAATTTTACCAGAGACATGTAGCAGTATACATTTTGGCCCAAATGTATGAAGAAAAATTAATTTTTTGCAAAATTTTATAATTGAAACTAAAAAAAAGTGTTTTTTTTTTCAAAATTTTTGCTCTTTTTTTGCATATATCACGAAAAAAAAAACCCCAGTTGTGATCAAATACCGCCAAAAGAAAGCTCTATTTGTGTGAAAAAAATGATAAAAATTTTGTTTGGTTACAGTGTAGCATGATTGAGCAATTGTCATTCAAAGTGTGAGAGTGCTGAAAGCTGAAAATTGGTCTGGGCAGGAAGGGTGTCTAACTGCTCTGTATGGAAGCGGTTAAAGTTCATGTGTGTGTAAAGGCAAGTGTCCCAATACTTTTGACAATATAGTATATATATATATATATACAGTATCTCACAAAATTGAGTACACCCCTCACATTTTTGTGAATATTTTATTCTATCTTTTCATGTGACAACACTGAAGAAATGACACTTTGCTACAATGTAAAGTAGTGAGTGTACAGCTTGTATAACAGTGTAAATTTGCTGCCCCCTCAAAATAACTCAAAACACAGCCATTAATGTCCAAATTGTCAAAAAGGCCCAAAGTGTCAATATTTTGTGTGGCCACCATTATTTCCCAGCACTGCCTTAACCCTCTTGGGCATGGAGATCACCAGAGCTTCACAGGTTGCCACTGGAGTCCTCTTCCACTCCTCCATGATGACATCACAGAGCTGGTGGATGTTAGAGACCTTGCGCTCCTCCACCTTCCGCTTGAGGATTCCCCACAGATGCTCAATAGGGTTTAGGTCTGGAGACATGCATGGCCAGTCCATCACCTTTACCCTCAGCTTCTTTAGCAAGGCAGTGGTTGTCTTGAAGGTGTGTTTGGGGTCGTTATCATGTTGGAAAACTGCCCTGCGGCCCAGTCTCCAAAGGGAGGGGATCATGCTCTGCTTCAGTATGTCACAGTACATGATGCTATACAAATACTGAAAAAACTGTGCCAAATCGATATTAAAAAAATAAAGTGAAATGAAAAAAATGAAAGAAGAAAATGCTGTAGCACAGTGACAGAAAAAAATAAATAACTAAAGTGAAATAAAAAAAATGAAAAAAAAAAAAAGTGAAATTAAAAAGTTAAAGAAAAAAAAACACTGTAACAGTGAAATAAAAAATATTGAAAAAAAAATTGTGCCAAAACGATATTAAAAAATTAAAGTGAAATAAAAAAAAGGAAAAAAGAAAACAATGTAGCACAGCAGCACAGTGACAAATAAATAAATAAAATAAAAATAACTAAAGTAAAATAAAAAAAAAAAAGAAAAAAAAAAAAAAACACTAACCTAGGGACATTGAAATAATGAAAGTGAAGTAAAAAAAAATAAATAAATAAATAAATAAAAGAAGATAAAACACTGTAATACAGTAAAATACAAAAATATTAAGAAAAAAAAAATTAAGGGTCCTTTCACACGCTGCGCTGCCGGGGGATCGATCCGCAGATCCCTGCTGAGCAGGCGGATGACAGCTCGGTCTCCGCTCTGTGTGCAGAGAGGGAGGTGTCAGAGCCCCGCTGTCCTCTATGGGGAATCGGATGAGAACGGGCCGACTGTCCGTTCTCATCCGAACCCATCCGATCTGATCAGCTTGACGGATGAAAAATAGGGTTTCCATCCATCACGGACAGGCTCGTAATTGGATAGCAGCGGGTGTCAGTGGAGATGTCTCCGCTGACATCCGCTGCCCTATAGGGATGCATGGAGGATCAGATTAGGTCCGCCTAAAAAACTGACAGGCGGATCGGATCGGATCGTTTGTGTGAAAGGACCTGCGGGGGACACAGAAGAACTTCTCTGGCTAATATCTTTAATAGCAACCATTGTATCTTGTTTACAAACAGGTCCACTTTAGCTTTTGATTGCAAGGAAATGATGTTTTATTTTTTTTTGTAGTGTATTAATTAAAAAATATTGTTTGACGCCAACATAGAGAATTTGGTTTTGTTTGTTAAATTAGCTTTCATCCTCAGAATCTTCCGCTATCCGTCCCAGCCATTGCTACCGAACCTGGATTTAATTAACAGATTAGACCGACTTTGGAAACGGTTTTCGTTAGTTGAAATACAGTTCTTGTAAAGTTCTGTCATCAGAGACAATGGTTTCAGACGCCTGTCACTTGGCGGTGACAAACCATCTTCCTCGCCGTCTGTTCGACAACCAGAAGAGCAGTTTTTCTTTTCTTTTTTTCAAGTTGCGTAACTTAAAAATAAAAGACTCATTCACACCTTAATCTGATATCAGGGTGACAGGAACTCATTTGATTATAAATACAATTACGGTATGGAAATGAGATGGTGGAGGATATGATAATGATCCTGGAAAAGTTCTTGTTTTTTTTTTTTTTTTTCACAGCACTCAAAAATAAAAACAGATTCCTATAAAACGCACATGACTTGGATGGTGTGAAGAAGACCTGCTGAAAGCTCGTTATTTCCCGATAATTATTAAATGACTAAACTTCCCCGTCTATGTGATTTCTTTCCCATTATATCTTTCTCTTCCTCCTCAGTGTCTCGCTATCCTCCATCCATGGTCCTGGAATTATACCATTCCTCACTATCCCCTCCTCTGTCTCTATATCCTCCATCCATGGCCCTGGATTTATACCGTTCCTCACTATCCCCCCTCTGTCTCTATATCCTCCATCCATGGTCCTGGATTTATACCGTTCCTCCCTATCTCCTCCTCTGTCTCTATATCCTCCATCCATAGTCCTGGATTTATACCGTTCCTCACTATCCCCTCCTCTGTCTCTATATCCTCCATCCATGGCCCTGGATTTATACCGTTCCTCACTATCCCCCCTCTGTCTATATATCCTCCATCCATGGTCCTGGATTTATACCGTTCCTCCCTATCTCCTCCTCTGTCTCTATATCCTCCATCCATAGTCCTGGATTTATACCGTTCCTCACTATCCCCTCCTCTGTCTCTATATCCTCCATCCATGGTCCTGGATTTATACCGTTCCTCACTATCCCTCCTCTGTCTATATATCCTCCATCCATGGTCCTGGATTTATACCATTCCTCACTATCTCGTCCTCTGTCTGTATATCCTCCATCCATGGCCCTAAATTATACCATTCCTCACTATCCCCTCCTCTGTCTGTATATCCTCCATTCATGGTCCTGGATTTATACTGTTCCTCACTATCCCCTCCTCTGTCTCTCTATCCTCCATCCATGGTCCTAGATTTATACCGTTCCTCACTATCCCTCCTCTGTCTCTCTATCCTCCATCCATGGTCCTGGATTTATACAGTTCCTCACTATCCACTCCTCTGTCTCTCTATCCTCCATCCATGGTCCTGGATTTATACCGTTCCTCACTATCCACTCCTCTGTCTATATATCCTCCATCCATGGTCCTAGATTTATACCGTTCCTCACTATCCCTCCTCTGTCTCTCTATCCTCCATCCATGGTCCTGGATTTATACAGTTCCTCACTTTCCCTCCTCTCCTTCTATATCATATCTCTATTTAATTTCTTACTACTCTTTGGTTTTCTTCTTTTGCCCCTTCAAAACCTTCTCTCCACCCATCCCTCCAAAAAATGTAAAAATTTAAGCACCAGGAGGAGTAATGAGGGTTTTCACAGCAGAGCTCTAAGTGTCTAACTGACTAACGGCCCCTCTAACACTGTCCCTGTAACACCAACACCTGCAACCTTAACCTTGACTCACCCTGTAATCCTTACACTAACTGTCCCTCAAACAATAACCCTCAATGTAACCCTTACACTAACTGTCCTTCTAACACTAACCCTTAATGTTACCCTTACACTAACTGTCCTTCTAATACTAACCCTCAATGTAACCCTTACACTAACTGTCCCTCTAGCACTATCCCTGAATGCAACCCTTACACTAACTGTCCTTCTAACACTAATCCTCAATGTAACCCTTACACTAACTGTCCTTCTAACACTAACCCTCAATGTAACCCTTACACTAACTGTCCTTCTAATAATAACCCTCATTATAACCCTTACACTAACTGTCCCTCTAGCACTATCCCTGAATTTAACCCTTACACTAACTGTCCTTCTAACACTAACCCTCAATGTAACCCTTACACTAACTGTCCTTCTAACACTAACCCTCAATGTAACCCTTACACTAACTGTCCTTCTAATACTAATCCTCAATATAACCCTTACACTAACTGTCCTTCTAACACTAATCCTCAATATAACCCTTACACTAACTGTCCTTCTAACACTAATCCTCAATATAACCCTTACACTAACTGTCCTTCTAATACAAACCCTCAATGTAACCCTTACACTAACTGTCCTTCTAATACTAACCCTCAATGTTACCCTTACACTAACTGTCCCTCTAGCACTATCCCTGAATGCAACCCTTACACTAACTGTCCTTCTAACACTAACCCTCAATGTAACCCTTACACTAACTGTCCTTCTAACACTAACCCTCAATGTAACCCTTACACTAACTGTCCTTCTAACACTAATCCTCCATATAACCCTTACACTAACTGTCCTTCTAATAATAACCCTCATTATAACCCTTACACTAACTGTCCTTCTAATACTAACCCTCATTATAACCCTTACACTAACTGTCCCTCTAGCACTATCCCTGAATTTAACCCTTACACTAACTGTCCTTCTAACACTAACCCTCAATGTAACCCTTACACTAACTGTCCTTCTAATACTAATCCTCAATATAACCCTTACACTAACTGTCCTTCTAACACTAACCCTCAATATAACCCTTACACTAACTGTCCTTCTAATACTAATCCTCAATATAACCCTTACACTAACTGTCCTTCTAACACTAATCCTCAATATAACCCTTACACTAACTGTCCTTCTAATACAAACCCTCAATGTAACCCTTACACTAACTGTCCCTCAAATACTAATCCTCATTGTAACCCTTACACTAACTGTCCTTCTAATACTAATTCTCAATGTAACCCTTACACTAACTGTCCTTCTAATACAAACCCTCAATGTAACCCTTACACTAACTGTCCTTCTAATACTAACCCTCAATGTAACCCTTACACTAACTGTCCCTGTGGCCCTCACACTGTCCCTCCTTGTAACCCTTACACTAACCACACTTGTAACAGATAAGCTCCCAACAGTAACCGACATTGTAACCCTTACTGTACCACCCCCGTGACCTTAACACCCACTTTTCCTCCAACTTTTCCTGTTTTTCTTCCTAACACTAACATTGACCATCCTAGTCACACTAATTCACCTTGCAACCCTAACACTACCCATCTCTGTATATCTAACACTACCTATCTCTGTAAATCTAACACTACCCATCTCTGTATATCTAACACTACCCATCTCTTTAAATCTAACACTACCCATCTCTGTATATCTAACACTAACCCTCCCTGTAATCCTACCATTAGCCATTCTAGTTACATCAACCCTCCCTGTAACCTTCACACTAATCCACCCAGTAACCCCAACACTTCCCATCTCTGTATATCTAACACTAAACCTTTTCTTACAAACATCTCTGTAACCTTATCAGGAACCCACCCTGTAATTGTAACACTAACCGCTCCTGTAACATTTACCCTCACACTAACACTAACCTTGACTGTAACCCTAACCCTAATCCTTACACTAACACTAACCCTTCGTATACCATACTCCTGGCTCTATAATGAAGACATTACTACTACAGAGAAGATAGCAGGAGAGATTAAATTGCACACAGAAATGAATGATGCTGCAAAAGCAGCCCTCCCCCTTCCCTACTAGTGACTGCTCATTCTCAGTAGAGACAGACCACTTTAGCTAGTTATATTTTTAACTAATAATGCCTGGTGTAGTCAGTTAGACACAGGTTGCCAACAAGCGTGCAGCGATGCTGTTTTTTTTATTTATTTTTTTAAAGCCCAGTAAGCATGGTTAACTGGACACTGTGTGTGCTCTCTACAATAAATAATATATACAGTATTTATAAAATAAAAGGTTTAAACAAATAAATTAAAATGATAAAATTTATCAGTACACAACTACACAACCTGCACAGAAATGAATGCTGAAAGGCTCCACCTCCCTCTTCCCTAGTAGAGATTGTACTGCTAGTCAGCTATACAGCATATACTATCTCAACCATATATATATATATACACACACATGATAACGGTCCCAAACACACATCCAAGACGACCACTGCATTGCTATAGAAGCTGAGGGTAAAGGTGATGGATTGGCCAAGCATGTCTCCAGACCTAAACCTTATTGAGCATCTGTGGGACATCCTCAAATGGAAGGTGGAGGAGCACAAGGTGTCTAACATCCACCAGCTCTGTGATGTCATCATGGAGGAGAGGAAGAGGACTCCAGTGGTTACCTGTGAAGCTCTGGTAAACTCCATGTCCAAGGGGGTTAAGGCAGTGCTGGAAAATAATGGTGGCCACACAAAATATTGACACTTTGGGCCCAATTTGGACATTTTCACTTAGGGGTGTACTCACTTTTGTTGCCAGCGGTTTAGACATTAATGGCTGTGTGTTGAGTTATTTTGAGGGGACTGCAAAAGAACACAATGTTGCAAACATTTAAAAAAGTTAGAAAAAATTAAAAATAATACAATATATCAGAACACACGGTACACAGAAATGAATGGTGCTGCAAGGGCCCACCTTCCTCTTCCCTAGTAGAGATTGCACTGTTAGTCAGCTAACACAGTCTGGTGTAGTCAGTTAGACACAGCCTGCCAACAAACATGCAGCGATGCTGGGCTTTATTTTAGAAATAAGTAAAATAGAAGAAAATAAAATAAAGATTAAAAAAATAAAAAAATGCAATATATCAGAACACAATATTGCAAACATTAAAAAAAAACTTAGCAAAAATTAAAAATGATGCAATATATTAGAACACAAGGTACACAGAAATGAATGGTGCTGCAAGGGCCCACCTTCCTCTTCCCTAGTAGAGATTGCACTGTTAGTCATCTATATACTCGGTAGAGATAAGACTGTCTTCTTTAGCCAGTTATATTTCGAATATGAATAACACTGTCTGGTGTATTCATTTAGACACAGGCTGCCAACAAACATGCAGAGATGCTGGATTTTATTTAAGTAAGCCTTTAAGCAAGCTTGGCAAACTGGATATCTTTCATGTTGACTACGATAAATAATTATTCCTAAGGAAAAAAGGGGAAATGGCCTGAGGGCTTTATATGAGGTGTGTACCTTTGGCTGAAAGGAGGAGCTGAAACCAAATAAAATAAATAAAAGAGTAGCTTTTATTACAGTAAATAGGAAATACATCAAGTACATAATAGTGTACCCCAAATGTATACATTACAGTGGTACAATATATCACAGTCTCATCAATATAGCCATAAATACATATATCAGAGTAAATGAAAATAGTGCATCTTGAACTGACGCGTTTCGCGAGCTGTACACTCTTCTTCAGAGTAAATGCATAAGAACTATGTCTAAAACTAAAGAGACATGCTTGTATTGGAAAAACAGTAAACAAAAAACAATAAAAGAATAAAAAATAATAATATAAAATAATCAAAAATATAATGAGAAAATATATTCTGTAAATATGAGGGACTCAAAAAGAGTGCCAAATACTTACAGGCCAATGTATCTATAGTCGCAATGGGCTAACTGGGGCGGCGGTGGGAAGTGCCTTACCCGGGAGCTGAGGGGTCCAACTGGACCAGGCCGACATGAGGGCCCATGGTAGATAGATAGCAGGTGAGTGTAGTAAGAGGAGATTGAACCTTCCAATTCTGTCATACACTGTAAATAAATAATTAATATAGTATATAATGTATATAATGTATAATACTGGATGTAATTATCACATATGGAAGTGATAAAGTATATGTTCAAGTAAAGGAAGGACATATAGTATAGTCGATATTGAAGGTAATAATAGGGATAAAAATAAGAAGAATTAATACAACAGAGAAGTTGATATATAGTACATGGGAATAAGTGTGGGACAAGTGTAAATCAGCAATTGGAGTGGGTAAATTGGGGAGTATGTTGGTATAATTATTCCTAAAACAAAAAAAAATAAAATAAAAAAATAATGCAATATAACAGAACACAGTGTTGCAAACACTCAAAAAAGTTTCAAATCCAGCTGGCCATAAAGCCATTACGAATTCCATTTAATGTAGTAATGAAGCTCATTTAGGGTCTGTAATGGATGTTTGGTTGCGGCTCATCCCGGAGATAATGAACACAAGGCCCAGAGTCCGCCACCGCAATGCAAAGCGCTGCGGCTATCCCGTTCTTGGAGCAAGGTTACCGCCGGTTTATAGATCCCTCATTGTTCTGCAGAGATTTAGCTCTGGAATAAAAGCCTGAAGTCCCCATTGTGAAGGAGATTGTTTCTGATTAATATTTTAAAATCACTCGTGGAAAAGAAAGGAGAACGAAAAAAAAAAAAAGTTAATTGCAGATGGAAACACATTTGTCTGCCATCGGGGAGGATTGATGACGGCGGTCTACAACGCATCAACATCGGAGGAAGGATGATAAAAATCTTTTTTCACACCGGCTCGCCAATTGACTGTGCGGGGGGATCCAACCGGTGCGGCAGAAATGGCTTGTTAAATTGATCCTTTCCCTGGCACGAGGCGGTTTTTTAAGATAAAAGAGGAAAGAAAATTATTTTAATGACTTATCCGATGATTTTAGTGCTGAGATTTATCAGCCGTTATCTCACCTACCTTCTCTTTGTAATGGACTTCTACAGCCAAACCGGAGATTGCAGTCTTCTCTCCAGATTAGATGAAACTAATATGTGATCTATACACAGTAATATGTGCGCAATAATGCACCATTCGGGAGTTTATCAAGATATTGTAGGTCAGCAAAGAGTTCTGTGACATAGAAAATCAAAGTCAAGGCTTTATGCTGACTTTGGTATTCTGGGATGACTCCGCACATCCTTAAACTGCATGAAAAGACAATTTTAGCTCTTAAAGCTGAAGTTTGATCTCAGTAGCTTTTGCCGTTCCTGGCCTGCCCTCCTCCCCATATCAACATGCAATCCTTACTTTACACCCAGTGACATCAACCCAGGCTCTCTGTGCTTCTCTATGTAATGCAGGCAGATCATGGCTGGTGGGAGGGGCCATCAGGGCGCTGGTTGCAGAGAGCAGAACTTGTATAAATGCAGAATGCAGTCACAACAGACCCAGCTGGAAGACACCCCACCAGGAACACTCACAGCATGAAACAGCAATGTATAGGAAGGCAGGCCTCAGATGTGCTGACCATGTCTCTCTTGAGGGGTAGAATACGGTCGGGCTGCTCCAGACCCCAATGGGAAGGTCTCCAGGTAGGATGGTGTAACCCTATCCTTTCCCTACTCATCAGGAACCTCTCCCTGCCACTAATCACTGTTCCTGTCATACCTGTCCTTACACTACCCACACGCAAAATGCGTGCCAATCCTGGGAGTCAGGGCCTTAAATAGGCTCTGCCTGATCCAACATGGCTGCTAAAGTTACATGAGACAGCAGCATCCAATCAGCTAACTTTCTTTGAAAGTTAGTTTGAACCTGAAAACCATATAGGAACCATGTTCCTCTTGTCTCCTCTGCAATTCCACTGTGGTTGAGCGCCTTCTGCAGTGGAGAAAGTAGACTGCACCTGCCTACACCTTTATATAAAGCCAACCCCATGCCTTAGCCCAGGGCTCTTCAAACTATGGCCCTCCAGTTGTTCAGGAACTAAAATTCCCATCATGCCTAGTCATGTCTGTGAATGTCTGAGTTTTACAATGCATCATGGGATTTGTAATTCCGCAACAGCTGGAGAGCCGTAGTTTGAGGATCTCTGCCTTAGCCAATAGTATATTCTAGTATTACTTTTTATTAAAATAACTTCAAAATACAAGGGATGAAACTTGTGCCAAAGGGTACTGGAATGCATGAGTTTTTAGGCCATCTAATCTCAACTAGGGTTCCTCCTGAGCTTGCCAGGGGTTCCTTGAGCTGTGGCTGACTGACCTCCCATTTGATGGTGCCGGCATTGATGCAGGACCAATTCCACTCGGCAGAGCCAGCAGCATGTACAGTAAGGGGACTATAATTGACTAATAATGGCGCCATGAGCACAAGTCCCAAGAATAGTGACCCTCTTCCCTAAAGGCTTTAACTCACTGCCATCTTGTGCCCCACTCTATGCCAGATGCCCCCTCACAACATTCCTGACCGTTAACCTTTATATCCCTAAAGGAATAAATAGCACAAATAGTCACATGAAATCAACATACTCTCCGGGGTCACTTGACAGTACACAGTCAATCCCATTTAGTGGATGGTCCTCAGAAGTGAAAGCATCATGCAGCACTTTTAGCAAGCCGTCTTCCCTTAAACAGTCTTTTTCCCCCCCGGAGTCATTAGTACTCACTGAGATGGCCTCTCTGCAGTCACCTCCTCCATGGGTACACCTCTCCTCGGATTTTCCAGGGTTTCAGGGCTGCAGATGCTCAGGAAGACCTGGCATTCCTGCCAATATCTTACATGGTCAAAGAAATGCACGCCTGCATGCACAAATACGTGCTGGCGCATAGGCCGGCCCAAATGGCATTTATACGGGAGCCAGTTCCTCTCTGTGATTGCTGGTGGATCTTTGGCTCTCCAGTGCATTTGTTCCTGTGTTACCTTGGGTCTGTGGATACCTGTTACCGGCTTGCCCTTGGACTTGTTTTCTGCCTGCCTAATGATTAGGGATGAACATTGGGTGTTCGAAATTCGGCCGAATTACGAACTTTTTGTGGTAAAAGTTCGGAATTTGGCCACCAGAACCCCCCAAAATGCAATGGGACAGGAACTGGGCTTTAAAAGCCCGTGATTGCTCCAGAAACATCAGTAAAATGTGATTGAAGTGACTACGGGGTCCAGAGGCCAATCAGGAGTGAATATGCCCCCCATACGCCCCCCAGTATATAACATATCCCCGCCAAACCTCTAGCACTGTAATACAGAGGCTGTGGAAGAGAGTGGAAGCATTTGTGTTTCTCCTGCTGCTTGTAAAGCTCCAGTGTCATTTTGCAATTATTAGTGTGAGGAAAGGGATATGCAGTGTAGTTAGGGTACTATATACCACTATAGTTAGATTCAAAAATCTAGATTTTGTAGGGATAGCTTTAGGTGTCAGGGTGACCGTAGTGTAGTTTAGGGTGAACTGACTCTGCCATGTCAGGGTGACCGTAGTGTAGTTTAGGGTGAACTGACTCTGCCAAGTCAGGGTGACCGTAGTGTAGTTTAGGGTGAACTGACTCTGCCATGTCAGGGTGACCATAGTGTAGTTCAGGGTGAACTGACTCTGCCAAGTCAGGGTGACCGTAGTGTAGTTTAGGGTAAACTGACTCTGCCAAGTCAGGGTGACCGTAGTGTAGTTTAGGGTGAACTGACTCTGTCATGTCAGGGTGACCGTAGTGTAGTTTAGGGTGAACTGACTCTGCCATGCCAGGGTGACCGAACTCTGCCATGTCAGGGTGACCCCACTATGCAGATTCTGGGTTAGGGGTATACATATATACATATATTTTTATATATATATATATATATATATATATATAAAACGACAATTTTTAAGAACTTTTTTTGCCTGATTCATAGTCCCTGGGGCATGACCCAGAACCCTAGGCACTTTTTAGGGGCATTTATTGGGTTTTAGGGCTTCAAAATGGTGTTTTTTGATTCCAGAATTTTGGGTCCCATTGATTTCAATGGGGTTCAATGGGGTTCTGGAATCTGAACCGAACTTTCGGGAAATTCGGGTGTTATGGTCGAACCAAAAGTTCGATCATCCCTACTAAGGATCTGACCTTGACTTCTTAAACTGACTGTCTTATCCTACTCTTATGTGTATGACCTTGGCTACCCCCCTAACCACACTTGATCTTGTCCACACCTGGTACCTGACCCTGGCTTTTCTCTTAACTCCTACTCTGGCATAATCCTGCTACTTCCAACGGGCGCGACCTGTCTGCAGACTTTATCCTGGTGCCTCTTCTGACAATACTCCAGTCAGGGCATCTCTGCAAGCAACTCCAGTAGGCGGCCCGTGCTTCGACTTTCAGGGGAGTCTGGAACTTAGCCACAAATGAAGCCCTCTCTCCATTGGACTCCAGCACCAGGTATGTAATACAGGGGGGTAGCCTTACTCCAGGGAACTCTTGGCCATGCCTAAAAGGTCATTTATAACCCGCCCTTGCCCCCACCTCCATAATAGAAGTCTACAGCTCTTCTGAGTTCAGGTCAACCTCTCCCTGGCCTTTCGGCCATGTCCAGTGCTTCCACTTTCTTGCTACATATGTAAAGGTGTGGGGTGTTTGGCTCCCATGATCCAACTGCGCTACGGCTTTTCCCAAGTTGACTTATATGTGACACTGACTCACCCATGAGATTACTACAGGAGCACTCAGGGGAGGACTGGGTCAGGGGGTCCCCTGGGCTGCTCTGATGCCCCGTAAAAAGGCTGCGCCGCTTCTGCCACAGACATGCCTAAAGCATTCCTGGTGAAGAGAAGTAAAAAGTCCCCACTGCTGATCTACTGAGTGTGGGATGAAGACAAGGACAGAGCGCAGACCTCCCTCCCCCAGCATGGATGGTGTAAACTGTGTCTGAGCAAGGCCCAGTTTCATGCCCCACTGGAGACTCTCCTCCACTGGCCAGCCCTAACTGAGCTGTCCCAGCTGCCCCCAACCTCCCCCTGGTGGCAAGACCGGAACTCAGATTCGGCCAGTGAGTAGAGAGTACCTGGGCGAAGCTTCCACCTAGTATGGGCGTCAGGAGGAAGCTGGGAAGAGGAAGAGTGGGAGGGGGGGCTAAGTCGCTGCACCATGGGCCTCTGGTTTGCACTTGCCCCCTAGGCCGAAAGTTGCCACTCAGCACCTGGGAGCACTCTAACTAAAAGGAGCCTAACACCCGATTACACTTTTTATTCTAATCAGACACTATTGTGGAACAGAGCCACCTAATGGCAGACTAGCTAACTGCATCTGCTTACAAGCATGACACCAATAATCTTTCTAGCTTTTTTTTAGCTGTCTACAAGGTTGGCATTTTGACCACCTCTGTAAGAAGCATATTTCCCATTGCCTTCCAATAAAGTGTTTTTTATTAAGGCTTCCCCGAGACCTGAACATTATTTTAGGGGTTCCTCTGGGTTAACAAGTTTGAGAAGGCTGTTTTAGGTGGTATCATATCTAAATACGACTCTGATTATCTGAAGCCGAAGCCTGGCAGAAGTACAACGAAAGCTATATTCCGAGGCATCTACCGTTGATTGAGAGCTGTGCTTGATTGCGGCCATTCCTATTTATCTTACATTATGCAGCTGTGGGCATTCTGCTTGCACGGGCTGCTCCGAAAATAATACATAAATTCATTTATTTCCCAAACTGGAGCAATAGATTTCCTCTCAAAGACAGTCCATAATATAATAGGCATTTTCATAAAAGATGTTGGTTTTCCATTCCATAAAGCAGTGGTGACACTGGAGCCACATAAAAGAAAAGCATCATTCAGGAAATGATTGCACTTTAAATTAGGGTTAATATTTTTCCATCCCAGCAAAGATTAAAAGGGATTTGGAGACGGGGTCTCGGCATTCACGGAAAGGGAATAAAAATTGGGATTTAAAGGAGCAGGCAAAGCAAGAGAAAATGCACCATTAACCGGTTAAGGACCGCCCGCCACAGTTATACTCCCCTCCTGCACAAACCGACGTAGGTATTTATTTTTATTTATTTTTATTTATTTCAGGTACTTATATAGCACTGTCAATTTATGCAGCGCTTTACATATACATTGTACATTCACATCAGTCCCTGCCCTCAAGGAGCTTACAATCTAAGGTCCCTAACTCACATTCATACATACATAGTAGGGCCAATTTTTTTTATATATATATATATACGTATAGGTATACGTCGGTCGCGCGCCTGCAGCTAGGGGGCCAGCGCGTGCCGCCAGCGGCGCACGCCCACCGCCACTAGGCAGCGGGGACTCCAATGCACAGGGAAGGCGCCTCCGATTGCCGCCTGCCACCCGCAAACGTTCCCCGCTGAGAGAGAGTGACGGTCAGCTGTTGTAAACACATCTGACCGTTCTTCTCTCTGGAATGATCACAGAGCTCCTGTGATCCTTCTATATAGGATCACAGGTCTGTATGATCATTTCACAAGCCCCGCCCCCATACAGTTAGAATCACTCCCCTAGGTACACATTTAAACCTTTGATCACCCACCCTGTTAAAGAGGTTGTAAACCCCCAAAACATTTTTTTTGAAACCTGCAAGAGAAACACATAATGAGCTAGTATGCATCGCATACTAGCTCATTATGAAATACTTACCTTAGAACGAGCCCCCGCCGTGCCGCTCACTCACCTGTATGGCGGGCGACATCTCCAGTCGCCCGTCTTCCGGGATCGCGGCATCCGGCCATATGATTGGCCGGAGCCGCGGTGACGTCACTCCCGTGCACGCGCGCGGTAGCCGACAGTCACGGCACGGGTCTCTGAAGGAACGGCATGATCGGCCGTTCCTTCAGAGCGCATGCGCCAGTGACATCACTGGCTGCATGCAATGTAAATATCTCCTAAACGGTACAAGTTTATGAGATATTTACAGTACCTATAGGTAAGCCTTAACCACTTAAGCCCCGGAGGATTTGGCTGCTAAACGACCAGGGGGTATTTTGCGATTCGGCACTGCGTGACTTTAACGGACAATTGCGCGGTCGTGCGACGCTGTACCTAAACGAATTTGGCATCCTTTTTTTCCCACAAACAGAGCTTTCTTTTGGCGGTATTTGATCACCTGTGCGATTTTTTGATCACGCGCTATAAACAAAAAAAGAGCGTAAATTTTGCAAAAAAAGCAATATTTTTCCCTTTTTTTTATATGAAATTCCCCCCAAAAAAAATGTAAAAATCAAAATTTTTTAACATTTTCGGCCAATTTGTTTTATGCTACCTATGTTTGGTAAAAAAAATCGCAAAAAGCGTATTTTGATTGGTTTGCGCAAAAGTTATTGCGTTTACTAACAAAGGGAAAGATTTTTGTCATTTTTGTTGTTTTTTTTTTTTTAACGCGTAATGGCGTCGATCTGCGATTTTTTTTGCGGTACTGCGACATTGCGGCGGACAGATCGGACCCTTGACTGACATTTTTGACACTTTTGGGGTTACCAGTGACATTTCTACAGTAATCAGTGCTATACATATGCACTGTTACTGTAAAAATACACTGGTAGTGAAGGGGTTAACTTTATTTGAGAGGGAGGGGCTGTGTGTCCCTAGGGGCGTGGTTTCTACTGTGATTGGCTGTGGCTTCAACTGTATGCAGAGTGATCAACGGATCTACATAGTAGATCCATATGATCATCTCTCATACAGAGGGGAGAATGACAGGCAGCTTGTTTACACAAGCTGCCTGCCTTTCTCCCTCTCCCCCGCCGATCGCAGAGTGGCCGGCGGACATCGGGTCCGCCGGTCACACGCGCGGGGGGGTCCGTGACCACGCGGGAGCGGGAGCGCGCCTCCGGCGGCGCGCGCTCGCTCCCTAGACCCTCACAAGCTAGTGACATAGCCCTACATCACTTTGCCTGTGAGGGGCTGACCGCCGACGTAGATAGTCGTGCGGCGGTCGGCAAGTGGTTAATATAGGCTTACCTATAGGTAAAAGTTACTGAGGAGGGTTTACTTCCTCTTTAACCCCTTCCTTGCCAGTGTCATTATTACAGTAGCGGTGCATATTTTTAGCACTGATTACTGTAGTAATGTCACTGGTACCCCCAAAAATGTAAAAAATGTCAGTCAGGGGTCCGATCTGTCCGCCGCAATGTTGCAGTCCCGCTAAAAATCGCAGATCGCAGACCGCCATTACTAGTTAAAAAAAAAACAATAAAAATGACAGAAATCTTTGCCGTAGTTAGTAGACGCAATAACTTTTGCGCAGACCAATTAAAATACGCTTATTGCAATTTTTTTTACCAAAAATATGTAGCAGAAAACAAATTGGCCTAAAATGTTAAAAAAAAATGATTTTGGGACTGTCATATAGCAGAATGCGAAAAATATTGTTTTTTTTTTTTTTTTTTAAATTGAAAAATTGTCGCTCTTTTTTGATTATAGTGCAAAAAATAAAAATCGCAGAGGTGATCAAATACCACCAAAAGAAAGCTCTGTTTGTGGGAAAAAAGGACGTCAATTTTATTTGGGTACAGCCTTGCACGACAATTGTCCGTTAAATAACGCAGTTCCGAATCGCAAAATAGGGCCTGGAAGGAAGGGGGCAAATCCTTCCGGTCTTAAAGTGGTTAAAGTGCTAATAAACCCTATTTTTTTTTACATTGACCTCTTCACGCCAGCACCTCCTGGCTCTTTAAGAGATTTAAGAAGTCAGGAGGTGGGGTGTGGCTTAAGATCATGTGACCTGTCCTGATTGGCTGTCACGGCGGTCACGTGATCTGAAAGCTTTCAGTTAGACACCGGACACTGTGCCGGGAGTGCACAGGGCACATGCTCCTGGCACAGCGCTATTGACCTCAGTTCACGCAAATATTCAGCCTCTTGGTGCTAAGGCCCAGATGCCGAGAGGCCGCATATTTGTGTGCAGCCCACGCCAAGGGTTTAAAATAACAAACATGTTATACTTACCTGATCCTCCTCTTCTCGAGTCCCACGCCGGCGCTCCTGGCCCCTCCCTCCTGCCAGGTGCCCCCACAGCAAGCAGTTTGCTTTGCCTGCTCCTGAGACACAGCCAGGTGTGACCATTCACACACAAAGCCACGGCTCGGCCCCGACCCCTTAGTCTCCTGATTGGCTCACTGGCTTTGATTGACAGTTGCCAATGGCTCCCGCTGCTGCCAGAAGTCTCCGGAGAGCCAAGGTTCTCGTGAATATCGCTGGATGGAGAGGGGGCTCAGGTAAGTATGGGGGGGGGGGTAAGCTGCACACAGAAGATGTTTTACCTTCATGCATAGAATGCATGAAGGTGAAAAACCTTGCGCCTTTACAACCACTTTAACAATTAGACTTAAATCATGATATTGCCGAGCTTTTAAGAAAATCCAAACTCTAAATGAATTATCTACAATTTTAAAAATGAAATGCTTATTTTACCTTATTTTGTTATGCTTTGCTGCATCTCAGCACTGCTGATCTCCTGTAGCCTCTTTACAGCAATCATGGACCATGCCCATGTAATGTGTATTGAAAAAGACTCTTGTGGTCGCCATCAGAGGCCAGATGAAATGACATGATAAAGCTTATTTGAGATTTTGGGTGATTGGATTTTCAAAATCCCCAAATGTTTTCATGTTTTAGATAGAGTGGCGAAGAGCTAGGCCCATTTTCTTATTTTTTTAACAAGTTTTAAACTATTTGTCCTGCAATTGTTTTTATCCCAGCTGCCTTTAGTAAGGAATATAAACACACGTTATACCTGCCTATCTCAACCAGGTTTCTGGGGAACCCAAACGTTCATCGAAATGATGCTAAGGGTTACTTAAGCTGTGGTGGATTGGTACCCTGCCTGGTGTTACCTACAGAGTTCCTGGGGTAACATCATTCACCAGCACTGGGCCAGTGAAGATAAGGTCAGATAACTAACCAGTAACACCATCTTTTTTTAGCTTTCTGGATTGCTTATTCTTCCTACTGACCACAAATGGAAAGGGGACTTTCTCCACTGACCACCAAGGTGAGGGAGAACTACATTGATCACCAATGTAAAGGGGCATTTCTCCACTAATCACCAATAGAAGGCAGCAGTTCTCCACTGATCACCAACATAAGTGTGAACTGCACTGACCACCAATGTAAGGGGACATGTCTTCACTGATCACCAACGTAAGGGGGCATTTCTCCACTGACCACCAATAGAAGGAAACAGTTCTCCACTGACCACCAATGCAAGTGTGAACAACACTGACACAACCAATGTAAGTTGACCAGTCTTCACTGACCACCAACATAACAGGGCATTTCTCCACTGACCACCAATAGAACGGAGCAGTTTTACACTGACCAACCAATGTAAGGGGACATGTCTCAGAGGAGGTTATGGGGTGGAACCGAGGAACAGTGCTCAGAGGTGGGTAGTGGGTGGAACCAAGGGACGGTGCTCAGAGGTGGGTAGCGGATGGAACCAAGGAACAGTGCTCAGAGGTGGGTGGAACCAAGAGACAGTGCTCAGAGGTGGGTAGGGGGTGGAACCAAGGGACGGTGCTCAGAGGTGGGTAGAGGGTGGAACCAAGGGGTGGTGCTCAGAGGTGGGTAGTGGGTGGAACAAAGGGACGGTGCTCAGAGGTGGGTAGAGGGTGGAACCAAGGGATGGTGCTCAGAGGTGGGTAGGGGGTGGGACCAAGGGACGGAGCATAGAGGTGGGTAGGGGGTGGAACTGAGGGACGGTGCTCAGAGGTGGATAGGGGGTGGAACCGAGGGACGGTGCTCAGAGGTGGGTAGGGGGTGGAACCAAGGGACGGTGCTCAGAGGTGGGTAGGGGATGGAACCAATTGACAGTGCTCAGAGGTGGGTAGGGGGTGGAACCAAGGGACGGTACTCAGAGGTGGGTAGCAGGTGGAATCAAGGGACAGTGCTCAGAGGTGGATAGGGGGTGGAACCAAGGGACGGTGCTCAGAGGTGGGTAGGGGTAGAACTGAGGGACAGTGCTCAGAGGTGGATAGGGGGTGGAACCAAGGGACGGTGCTCAGAGGTGGGTAGGGGGTGGAACTGAGGGACAGTGCTCAGAGGTGGGTAGGGGTAGAACTGAGGGACAGTGCTCAGAGGTGGGTAGGGGTAGAACTGAGGGACAGTGCTCAGAGGTGGGTAGGGGTAGAACTGAGGGACGGTGCTCAGAGGTGGGTAGGGGTAGAACTGAGGGACAGTGCTCAGAGGTGGAAAAGCCCTGTTTGTAGATATAATCATTTTTTAACATGGGAGTACAAGAGACCTGAAAAATAATTTCAAGGGTTCCTCTGAGGTAGAAAGGTTGGGAAAGGATAGACTCTCTCCTACTAGGGGGCAAACAAGTATTCTGAATTAAACTTTAAATTAAGAACAACAGAATGCGAGGCGGCTGAAAACAAGTTCTAGTTTCTCTTTACACGCTCTCCTGTCCTGCAGTGAGATTGTATCGCCCTTCTCGGCGCCCAGCAGCGATGGATATCTATTTTTAAATAGTTTGTGAGCCCTTCAGAAACTCTGCAGACGCTGAGACAATGAGAGACAATGTCAAATCACCGGTCAACATATAATTACGAGTAAAATAAGACCTCGGCCGCCCCGAGGACACATTGCACTTTATAACCCTGATAATGTACAGGAACATCCATTTTCTGTGTAGCTGCAGGGGAACCGAGGCGATTTTATATTTCCTGCCTGAAATGAAGTTGAACCGGTGCAGGGAGGTATGACATGTCAACAAAATAAAACAATGGCTCGCTCTTCAATCTACGGCTCTGCATTGTGCTGTTTAGGTATTGCAATGTTACATTGCGGATGCAAAACCTCAGACATACATAAAACCTGCGGAGAGCCACCCCCCTTTCATCTGCCCCCGAAGGAGACACTGGTTAAGATGGGCCCTCTGTTCTTAGTCTTGACCTTAGACATGTGCAGGACGGAAACAAAATATTGTTTAATTTTGTTTTGTTTCGATTCGTTAATCTAGTGATTTACTTCGTTAAATTGGGTTGATTCGTTCAATTCCTATTCTGAATTCGTATTTGGAATTCGTTCTTTGTATTTTTAGAATTTTCTTCAAATTTACCGATTTTTTCTCGATTCGAAACGCTCAAATTGATAAATTTCGAATAGAAAATTCTAGATTTTTTTTTTCAATTCGAATAACCAAACATTTGATTGGTATTTATACACATTGATCTTGTTTCTATTAACCATTTTAACCCCAGAGGATTTGGCTGCTCAAAGACCAGGCCCTATTTTGCGATTCGTCACTGCATGAATTTAACGGACAATTGCGCGGTCGTGCGACGCTGTACCCAAATGAAATTGACGTCCTTTTTTCCCCACAAATAGAGCTTTCTTTTGGTGGGATTTGATCACCTGTGCGATTTTTATTTTTTGCGCTATAAACAAAAAAAGAGCGACAATTTTGAAAAAATAACAATATTGTTCACATTTTTTATATGAAATTCTAAAAAAAATGTAAAAATCGAAATTTTTTAACATTTTAGGCCAATCTGCTACATATTTTTGGTAAAAAAAATTGCAATAAGCGTATTTTGATTGGTTTGCGCAAAAGTTATTGCGTTTAATAACTACGGAAAAGATTTTTGTCATTTTTTTAGTTCTTTTAAAAAATAGTAATGGCGGCGATCAGCGATTATGTAAAACAAGGTTGAAGTGCTAAAAGTGGTGATAAAGGTGACAAATAATCCAAAAATGTAAAATATTGTGTTTGGCAATTATGTCACATACATATAAAATAAGTTGCCGCATTAAGTTACAGTGTTTTTAAACAGTGATTTAAAGTGACAGAATAATAATAATTATGTTGTGTTTGTTTGCTGTTTGCTAGCTGCTGTTCTATATTTGTAAGGTGCTGACTTTACTTTATTTTATGTTTTCTTCCTGGCCAATAGCATGGCTTCTCATTTCGGCCAATCGGGAAACAGGTCTCAGGATCCGCTTCCTGATTGGCCAGGAGGAGAATCCGTGTGACAATAGCGAATAGACATTCGCTATTGTCACACAACTGGGTGGGCTCAGGGCGCAGTGCTCTGCTCCCTGAGCCTAACCTTTTTTGAAGCCTATTAGAGCCTCTGGCTCTAATCATGTGCTTCAAAAACAAACAAAAAAACCCAATGGAATCCATGGGTCTGGCGACCTGCATGTAGATTAGGGGGCTGGATGCATAGATAGAGGGGGCGGCGCCCCTGAGCCCCCAATGGACAGGCCGCCACTGTATATATATATATACCGTATTTTTACGGCGTATAAGACGACTGGGCGTATAAGACGACCCCCCTATTACATGATCTAATACTTATACTTTACCTTGGAGATATTATACTCGGTGTATAAGGCGACCCCCCATTTTTGGGGGATTTTTTTGAGGTTCAAAAGTAGTCTTATACGCCAGAAAATACAGTATATATATATATATATATATATATATATATATATGTATATATGTATGTATATATATATATATATATATATATATATATATATATGTATATATGTATGTATATATATATATACTGTATATAGTTAAAAAATACTAAAAAAATACTAAAAAATGGAACTCAAAAAAAACTCAAGGAAGGATAAAATATAATAAAATAAAATTGGTCCAAAACATTTTTTTTTTTCATTGAAATGGGTCATTTCTTCACAGGTAAAAGCACAGCTGGCTCATTATAAAGGAAGATCATGATTTGGAAGGACAAAGAATTGGAGGCTTCCAAGCTACAGCTACATTAGACACCCTAATGGGTTATTTTTTTTTTTACTATAGTCATACAATGTATTTATTAAATTCTCAAGGAAAACAAGCATGGCTCCAACACAAAAGTGAACAGTGAATTAATTTCACTCAATACCCATTCTGACCACAAACACTGAACACTATCTCTAATTATGCAGAAAATTGCACATGGGTTCTGACACGCAGACTATAGATCCGGGCAGACCACAGCATCACGTAGCAGAAGATGTGATTAGGATCCTCCGTATACCATGTAGCAGTTTATTTTCTCCTTGTCTACTTTGCTCCGCGGTTATTATAAGCACTGTGGTGAGACTTTGATTTACGCACTTTTCTGCTCTTTTGAAAACAACTCAACGGGGATGGCTGAACTTCAAAGTGTTTTTCCACTTTTTGGAGCCAAACATGTTTAGAATGAAGACCGGAATATGAATTCATTTCAGAATAAATGGATGTCCCTTGGTGACGCTCTGTGTCAAATTTCCTGGAAACCGAAAAGCAGCTTAAAAAAAAAATTGCTTGTTGCATGGTTGGTAAATGTTGGCCAGATAACCTTTCTTTTTGATATTTATCCCTTGATAAGTTTGATGAATCCAACCTGTAAAGACATTTCACCCAGCCTGACAAGCTCTGCACAGCAAGCAGTGAAAAGATTTAGGAGTATCATGTAGGGGCTGATGTTTAAAAATATTACAGTCCATTCCAACAATGCATGCTCCAACCGGGGTGTGTAGGAGGGAAGTCTTATCAAAGGATAATGAGCATTTGTGAGGGACTAAAGTACTCCTATTCAGTGATGGAACTACTAGGATCGCAAAGGTCGTACGTACTTGCAACCGGGCCCCAAGATGCCCCAAGGAGGCCCCAAGATGTCAGGAAAGGGGGCTGCTGCAGAACATGTGAAAGGGTCCCACTGCATGACTATAATAAAGGGCCCCACAACTAAAGTAAAGGGCCCTAGGATCAGTGGGAAGGGTCCTGGGTTTAGAGGGAAGGGTCCTGGGCTCAGAGAGAAGGTTCCCAGGCTCAGAGAGAACAAGAGGAAAGGACCCCAGGACCAATGAAAAGGGAGGCCCTTCCTGGTTTCTTGCACCTGGGCCCTGAAGGTTCTACTTAATCCTCTGCTCCTGTTCCATGGCTTTCAGGGCTGGGAGATCAGTGGTCAGTGTTTTCTTAGGGTTTCTATTACACTAACTTTCCATGTAACTCTTTCTCTAGCACTTCCAGTAACACTATCCCGAACACTTTCTTTAACCCTGACACCATTCTTCTCTATAATAGGGATGATCGAAATTTTTGAAAAGTTCGGTTCGACCAGAACACCCGAACTTCCCAAAAGTTCGGCCCGGATTTCAGAACCCCATTGAAATCAATGGGACCCGAACTTCGGTAATCAAAAAACACCATTTTGAAGCCCTAAAACCCAATAAATGCCCCTAAAAAGTGCCTAGGGCTCTGGGTCATGCCCCAGGGACTATTAATCACACAAAAAAAGTTCTTAAAAATTGTCATTTTTGATAGAGAGACAATTATTGAAAAAATTAAAAAAGAAAAAAAAAAAATAGATTTCTTTGGATTTAGTGTCTGGGGGGTCTAAAGGTGTACCTGTGAAGTTCCAGCTCTGTAGCATGTCCAGAAAAAAAAGGTCATTTGTATTAGAATTAATATAGAACAGGGATATGGCTCCACTATTTTCACACCTTGCCGGTTTTGTAGCAAGCGTTTTTTTGGGCATTTTTTGGGAGTTATTGGAGGCAGGCAAAACATCTGAACTTCTGTGTAGGGGTATATATACACACACATGTATGTATATATACACATACACATATATAGGTGTGAAAGTAGCAGAACACTATACTTGCGCTAATGAAATAATTAACACCAATATGTCTCCGCTCCTATCACACCTATATATGTGTATGTGTAAAATACATATAAGTTTGTGTGTATATATACCCCTATACAGAAGTTCAGATGTTTTGCCTGCCTCCAAAGACCCACAAAAAATGCCCAAAAAAACGCCTGCAATAACACACCTGGGCATTTTTTTTTTTTTTTTTGGCGCAGGCGTTTTTTTTGGGCATTTTTTGTGGGTCTTTGGACTAACCATTAATGTAATCCCAAACCTTACACTAACCCTGTACACAACTCTAACACACCAGCCTCCTAACATTAATCTTCGATGTAGCCCTAAGATTAAACCTCCCTATAACCCTTACCCTTCATATACTATAACCCTAAGACTAAACCTCCATTTAACCCTGAGTCTACATGTAACCCAAACACAAATCCTCCCTCTAACCTCAACACTACCCCCCAAAACCCCAACATTACCTCCTCCCCATAGCCTCAAACCCCACACTAATTATCCTTCTCTAACATAACCCTTCAGAGTCTTGGTGATGGGTGGTTTTCACCAGAACCCCCAAAACAGACTATGGGTCTCACAGCATTATGTTCTCAGCCCTGGTATCAACTGCTGAGGTTAAGACAGAAGGGCAATGCAAAGCAGAAGTGAAGCAATGGTATGGGAACCCAGTGTGGTGGCCAGAGATGTATAGTAACTAAGTAGAACTACTTCACTACTGTACTTAAGTACGGAAAGGCGGTATCTGTACTTTCCTAGAGTAGTTTTTTTTTTCTCCTACTTCCACTTTTACTTCACTACATTTTTTCAATGATTTCAATACTTCTACTCCGATATTTTTTTTTTGTGCTGCATAGTTACTCGTTACAATTATAAAAAATTACCACTGCCAGAACAGTAGATGGAAGTTTCATGAAGCTCAAAACATGTGTATTATCAGCGCATACGAAAATAAAAGCTACTGTATGTATAAATAAAAGCTGCATTTGAAATAATAAAAAACAATATGATGTTCAAACTTTTGACTTCTTTCTTTAACCGCTTGCCGACTGCGCACAGTATATTTACTGCGGCAGTCGGCCCCGGCCAGGCAGAGTGACGTAGGTCTACGTCGCTCGCCTGTCACTCCTTCCAGAGCCAATAGCGGGCGGGCGCGCGCCCGCCAAGGCGCGCGCCCGCCTCGGCTCGTTCACGGAGGAGTGCGGGAGTGTGACTGGCGGACCCGATGTCCGCCGGTCACACTACGATCGCCGCTACAGCGGGAGAAAGACAGAGCGGCTTGTGTAAACAAGCCACCTGTCAGTTCTCCCTGTGTAAAAGTGAAGATCAAACAGTTCTACTATGTAGAACTGTTGATCTTTGTTTTTACACTAGTAGACCTGTCCCTACACAGTTAGAATCACGCCCCTAGGACACACTTAACCCCTCCCTGTCCAATACTGTTAACCCCTTCCCTGCCAGTGTCATTTTTGCAGTAACAGTGCATATGTATAGCACTGATTACTGCAGTAATGTCACTGGTACCCCCAAAAGTGTCAAAAATGTCAGTCAAGGGTCCGATCTGTCCGCCGCAATGTCGCAGTACCGCAAAAAAAATCGCAGATCGCCGCCATTACTCGTTAAAAAAAAACCACCAAAAATGACAAAAATCTTTCCCTTTGTTAGTAAACGCGATAACTTTTGCGCAAACCAATCAAAATACGCTTTTTGCGATTTTTTTTACCAAACATAGGTAGCGTAAAACAAATTGGCCGAAAATTTAAAAAATTTTGATTTTTACATTTTTTTTTGGGGGAATTTCATATAAAAAAAAGTGAAAAATATTGTTGTTTTTGCAAAAATTACGCTCTTTTTTTGTTTATAGCGCGTGATCAAAAAATCGCACAGGTGATCAAATACCACCAAAAGAAAGCTCTGTTTGTGGGAAAAAAAGGACGTGAAATTCGTTTAGGTACAGCGTCGCACGGCCGCGCGATTGTCCGTTAAAGTCACGCAGTAAAAAATCGCAAAATAACCCCTGGTCTTTTAGCAGGAAAATCCTCCGGTGGTAAAGTGGTTAATAACTACATAACACAGTACCTGTACTTTTACTTTCAGTACTTGAGTAGCAAACTTTTTAAAAAAAACTACTTGCAATACTTAACCACTTTACCACCGGAGGATTTTGCTGTCTTCCGTCCAGGCCACTTTTTGCGATTTGGCGCTGTGCGACTTCAACTGACAATTGCGCGGTTGTGCGACGCCGTACCCAAACGAAATTTACGTCCTTTTTTTCCCACAAACAGAGCTTTCTTTTGGTGGTATTTGATCACCTGTGCGATTTTGACTTTTTGCGCTATAAACAAAAAAAGAGCGTTTATTTTGAAAAAATAACAATATTTTTAACATTTTTTTATATGAAATTCCCCCCAAAAAAGATGTAAAAACCAATTTTTTAAAAAATTTATGGCCAATTTGTTTTCTGCTAACTATGTTTGGTAAAAAAAATCGCAATAAGCGTATTTTGATTGGTTTGCGCAAAAGTTATTGCGTTTACTAACAAAGGGAAAGATTTCTGTCATTTTTGGTGTTTTTTTTTTTAACGCGTAATGGCGGCGATCTGCGATTTTTTTTGCGGGACTGCGACATTGCGGCGGACAGATCGGACCCTTGACTGACATTTTTGACACTTTTGGGGGTACCAGTGACATTACTGCAGTAATCAGTGCTATATATATGCACTGTTACTGTAAAAATGACACTGGCAGGGAAGGGGTTAATTTTATTGGAGAGGGAGGGGTTAATGTATGCCTGGTGCTTACTGACGTGTGGGGGGGAGGTGACTGAGTGAGTCATGGACAGATCGGATGTCCAGCTATGCTGAACAGTCCGATCTGTCACTCCCTGTCACTATGGAGATCCGCCCGCTGTGTTTACACACAGCGGGCGGATCTCCAGACTCGATCCCCGACGATCGGGTAAGAGCAGCAGCGATCGCCGCTGCTCCTCCCCTGGCCCGACTCCCGCTGTGAATGAAAACAGCGGGAGCGAGCCTCCGGCGGCGCGCAAGCGCCACCCAGAAGGGGGAGTGTCTGACGACGTAGTACTACGTCGTCAGACGATAACGAGCCACCCTGCCTCAGTAATATTACTGTGAGCAGTCGTAAAGTGGTTAAGTACAAAAAATGTTGAATACTTTAGTACTTCTACTCAAGTCACTTTTTGATTGAGCACTTCCACTTCTACTCAAGTCACTTTTTGATCGAGCACTTGTACTTCTACTCAAGTATGGGTTTCGAGTACTTTATACAACTCTGGTGGTGGCAGAATGGTAACATAGGTCAGTGCCATCAGAATGACCTGGAGAAGTTGGAGACATCAGCACAAAGAATCCAGAAGACAGGATGACAAATGGGCTAGAACCAGGACAACAACGTCACCAATTTCACAAAGGACCATAAGAAGCCCTATTTTTAAGATATTGCCTTGGGGCACATACAGTACGATCCTTTGTTGCATTACTATGTTAAAATAATGGACCTTACCAGTGTGAGCCTAAAAAAATAAAGCTATTTGAATATTCATCAAACTTGATGACTCTGACCCAGCCTTAAACACACTACACTGCCATTTGGTTTACCAAACGCAAACCAAAACCTAATCTCATCCTGCCAGTACAATATCATCCTGAGAACCCATAAGAGGATCCAGGACTAGGACCCCACGTCATTGAAAGCAATCGATCTCATCCCACTTGGAGATGGGTCCATTTCTCCATCTACAATTGTGGAAAATAAATAATATGTGCAGCGCTACATAATGAGATATGACCAAGTAACATATTCACAAAAAGCAGTAAATCACATAAAGAATGAGTGATAAGTTGGTGTCCATAAGATATGTGACATATAACTGATAGTGACAACAATAAAGTCCAATATAAAGGAAAAGTCTAAATAGGTGATAAAATTGGTCCAGATCGAGAAAAAGATCCAACTCAAGGATAAATAAAGGAAACACAGGATCCCGTCACCAGATGAACAAGTAAAATGGATGCTCACCAGATACTGTGGGTCTATACTATCATATGACATACAGACCAGCCAGGCTTTAAGATACAATCCAGAAATCCTCCTTATAATGACCATAGATGTTGCTCCAGGCTCATAGGAAATGGGGGGAGGAATTATGATTCGCTCATATACCAGACCACATGAAAGCCACAAAGAGAAGGGCACATAACGTAAAACTGCTTAGAAAACTTCAATAGCAAGCAGATATTGCACTTACATACATCCGATGGTAAAAGGCAATACAGACAAAAGTAGAGGTGGTCTACTGGGCGATTCTGACGCGTTTCGTCCACTTGGACATTGTCAAAGGATATTGCTAATTTTTTACCCCCTTACATTTATGGAAAATTGCATGTGTCTACTCACCTGGGTCACCACAACCTCACCAGATGTCTTTTGTTTTTTTCTCTCTAATCATAAAAATTATTTCTGGTAATAACCTGGTGTTGAGTTATTCGCTTTAAGGTCTTAACAGAGGACAAGGGGGCACTCTTTACGTCTGTAGGAAAGGAGATTTCATCTCCAAATGTGGAAAGGCTTCTTCACAACTGTGAAAATATGAAATAGACTCCCTCCAGAGGTGGTTCTGGCCAGCTCAGTAGATTACTTTAAAAAAGGCCTGGATTCTTTGGTAAATGTATATAACATAACTGGGTACTAATATTTATAGGAAAAGTTGACCCAGGGATCATCCGATTGCCTTTTCGGGGATAAGGAAGGAATTGTTACCTCTGCTGGAGCAAATTGGATCATGCTTTGCTGGGGTTTTTTGCCTTCCCCTGGATCAACTGTGGGTATAGGATTTTGTATATAGGAAAGTTAAAAAAAATATATTTTGTTTTGTATTCCCCTTTTTATTGGTTGAACCGGTTGGACTTTGTGTCTTTTTTTCAATCAAACTAACTATAAACCTATACTTTAGATCAGGGGTCTCCAAACTTTCTAAAGAAAAGGCCAGTTTACTGTCCTTCAGACTTTTGGGGTGTCCAGTGGGAGTAAACAATGGCAGATCTTTGGTATTAGGAGGTGAAATATTTGGTGAAGGTGGGAAGAATAGTGCCTTATTTTTGTTGTCAGTGGAAGGAATTATACCCCATCGTTGATGTCAGTTGAAGGAATAGTGCCCCATTGTTGGTGTCAGTGGTGGGAATTATGCCCCATCATTGGTTTTAGTGGAAGGAATAGTACCCCATTGTTGGTGTCAGTGGTGGGAATTATGCCCCATTGTTAGTGTCAGTGTCTGGAATTATGCCCCGTTGTTGTCAATGGCTGGCATTATGCCCCATTGTTGTTGTCAGTGGTGGGAATTATGCCTCATTGTTGGTGTCAGTGTCTGGAATTATGCCCCATTGTTGGTGTCAATGGCTGGCATTATGCCCCATTCTTGGTGTCAGTGGAAGGAATTATGCCCCATTGTTGGTGTCAATGGCTGGCATTATGTCGCAATGTTGGTGTCAGTGGAAGGAATTATGCCCCATCGTTGATGTCAGTTGAAGGAATAGTACCCCATTGTTGGTGTCAGTGGTGGGAATTATGCCCCTTTTTTGGTGTCAGTGGAAGGAATTATGCCCCTTTTTTGGTGTCAGTGGAAGGAATTATGCCCCATTATTAGTGTCAGTGGTGGGAATTATGCCCCTTTTTTGGTGTCAGTGGAAGGAATTATGCCCCATTATTAGTGTCAGTGGTGGGAATTATGCCCCATTTTGGTGTCAGTGGTGGGAATTATGCCCCTTTTTGGTGTCAGTGTAAGGAATTATGCCCCATTGTTGGTGTTAGTGGAAGGAATAGTGCCCCATTGTTGGTGTCAGTGGAAGGAATAGTGCCCCATTGTTGGTGTTAGTGGTGGGAATTATGCCCCATTGTTGGTGTCAGTGGTGGGAATCATGCTCCTTTTTTGTTGTCAGTGGAAGGAATTATGCCCCATTATTGGTGTCAGTGGTGGGAATTATGCCCCTTTTTTGGTGTCAGTGGAAGGAATGATGCCCCATTATAAGTGTCAGTGGTGGGAATTATGCCCCTTTTTCGGTGTCAGTGGTGGGAATTATGCCCCTTTTTTGTTGTCAGTGTAAGGAATTATGCCCCATTGTTGTTGTCAGTGGCAGAAATGATGTCCCATTGTTGGTGTCACTTGCAGAAATAATGCCTCAAGGGCCTGATAAAGGCAAGCAAAGGGTCACAGTTTGGAGACCACTGCTTTAGATGCATACTCCACTATAAGGACTCTCCTGCCTCTCCCCTTTTTTTTCCCCCGGGCCTTTCTGTGGGTCTTCAATCTGCTTTTGTTAGTCTGACCCCTCAGACCATTGAGGACCACCACCACCTGAGCCCCATCAAAAAAAGTATCACCTTTCAGGGACTCACAGAGCTCAAAAAACACATCCCTTTAGAGGTGAGCAGGAACATACGGTATCTTTCAAATTCTTAGATCAACGACGGGATAAGGTACAAAACCTGCTGCCAACCGGCACATTGCATCAATAAAGCGACATATTACAGAGGAAAACAACAACTCCACAATGATTACAGACTGGTAATTTCCCCACATTGCACAATCTTAATTAATCAAGCTGAGATTTAGTTAAGCGGCTACGCCATTAACTTTCATCTCAATATGTATATATGATCGTTTCACAAGATATATGGTAAGCGATGTAATAACCACAAGCTGTAATGAAGATAAAGGAAAAAAAAAAAGATAGGTGCTTATTTATTCTGAAATATTATCTCATTCTTATTTATTTATTTAAATTTTTTCTACAGAAATCCAACTTAAGATTTCTTATTATTACATTAGCATATGTGAGGAGGAATAAATGAATTTACATATTTCAAATATTCCGAGGAGCAAAGCAATTAATGATGGCGATAATAACCAACGACATTTGCGAAAGTGGGATTTGCAATATGTAATTAAAAAATATATATATATTTTAATGATGTTGTGTAGATTCAAGTCTTCATCATCAGTGTTGGTGTGTGAACTGTTATGGGATGTTAGTGTCTTATTGGTCACTGCTTGAGTCAAACTTAAATTTTGGATGATGTTAAATTTGGACTGAATTTCACCAATCAGTCAAATCCAAGGCCAAATTTTAGTGTTATCGATTCTAAATTTTGAATGGTGTTATATTCAGACTGGATTTCACTGATTGTCCAAATCCAAGATCGGATTTTAATGTTACTGATGGCCAATCAGCGACATTCAGTCCGAATTTATTAATATAAATAAAAATGAGGGATGAATAGCACTAAAATTCAGCCAATCAGTGAAATCCAAGGCCAAATTTTAGTGTTATTGGTTCTAAATTTTGAATGGTGTTATATTCAGAATGGATTTCACTGATTGTCCAAATCCAAGATCGGATTTTAATGTTACTGATGACCAATCAGCGACATTCAGTCCGAATTTATTAATATCAATAAAAATGAGGGATGAATAGCACTAAAATTCAGCCAATCAGTGAAATCCAAGGCCAAATTTTAGTGTTACTGGTTCTAAATTTTGAATGGTGTTATATTCAGACTGGATTTCACTGATTGTCCAAATCCAAGATCGGATTTTAATGTTACTGATGGCCAATCAGCGACATTCAATATGACTCCATCCAAATATATGGATCTATAACCTTAAAATATGGCTTCGAATTTAGTCAGTGAGTAAAATTCAGCCTGAATTTAATATGTAAAATTTAGGATCAATATTCACTGAAAATTGGCCTCGAATTTGGCCAATCAGTGAAATTCAGATTGAATAAAATATCCAAATGATGGATCGTAAACTCTAAAATATGACTTTGAAGTAGGCCAATCAGTAAAATTCAATACAAATTAAACTTCTTTAAAAAATTTAGGATGAATAGCACTGAAACATGGCCTTGGATTTGGCCAATCAGCAAAATTCAGTTTGAATGTAATTACAATAAAAATGAAGGATCAATAGCACTGCAATTTGGCTTTAGATTTGGCTAGACAGTGAATTTCAGCCCCAATATGACGCCAAAACAAAATGATGGATCAGTAACCTTGAAATATGGCTTCGGATTTAGTCAGTCAGTAAAATTCAGCCTGAATTTAATATGTAAAATTTAGGATCAATATTCACTGAAATTGGCCTCGAATTTGGCCAATCAGTGAAATTTAGATTGAATATAATATCCAAATGAAGGATCGTAAACTCTAAAATATGGCTTTGAAGTAGGCCAATCAGTAAAATTCAATACAAATTAAACTTCTTTAAAAAATTTATGATCAATACCACTGAAAATTGGCCTTGAACTTGGCCAATCAGTGAAATTCAGTCTAAATATAACATCCAAATGAAGGATCAGTAACTCTAAAATATGACTTTGGAGTAGGCCAATCAGTAAAATTCAATCCAAATTAAACGTCATTAAAAAATTTAGGATCAATAGCACTGAAACCTGGCCTTGGATTTGGCCAGACAGTGAATTTCAGTCCCAATATGACGCCATCCAAAATGATGGATCAGTAACCTTGAAATATGGCTTCGGATTTTGACAGTCAGTAAAATTCAGCCTGAATTTAACAACATTCAAAATTTACGTTCAATAGCACTAAAAATTGGCCTAGAATTTAACTAATCAGTAAAATTCTGTCAAAATTAAACTTCATTAAACATTTTGGTATCAATAGCACTGAAACATGGCCTCAGATATGGCCAATCAGCGACATTCAGTCCGAATGTATTAATATCAATAAAAATTAGGGATGAATAGCACTAAAATTCAGCCAATCAGTGAAATTCAGTCCTAATATAACCTCATCCAAAATTACAGATCAGTTAATGGAATGGAATATAGTCAGTGTGAAACCTCAAGATGGTGCCGCGTCCCAGAAATAATGAAGAATATGGAAAATCTGTTATGGTGGGACTTTAATGGCACCTCATAATAATGAATAATATATAGGTAAAATTATTTTTTTTAAATCCTTTTACCTATATACTACTCATTATGAGGTGCCATTGAAGTTCTACCCATAGGGGATTTTGCAAATTCTTCATTATTTCTGGGACGCGGCACCATCTTGAGGTTTCACACTGACTATATTCCATTCCATTAACTGATCTGTAATTTTGGATGATGTTATATTAGGACTGAATTTCACTGATTGGCTGAATTTTAGTGCTATTCATCCCTAATTTTTATTTATATTAATAAATTCGGACTGAATGTCGCTGATTGGCCATATCTGAGGCCATGTTTCAGAGCTAATGATACCAAAATGTTTAATGAAGTTTAATTTTGACAGAATTTTAATGATTGGTTAAATTCTAGGCCAATTTTTAGTGCTATTGATCCTAAATTTTGAATGATGTAAAATTCAGGCTGAATTTTACTGACTGTCAAAATCCGAAGCCATATTTCAAGGTTACTGATCCATCATTTTGGATGGCGTCATATTGGGACTGAAATTCACTGTCTGGCCAAATCCAAGGCCATGTTTCAGTGGTATTGATCCTAAATTTTTTAATGAAGTTTAATTTGTATTGAATTTTACTGATTGGCCTACTCCAAAGCCATATTTTAGAGATTACGATCCTTCATTTGAATGTTATATTTAAACTGAATTTAACTGATTGGCCAAATTCGAGGCCAATTTTCAGTGAATATTGATCCTAAATTTTAAATATTATATTCAGGCTGAATTTTACTGACTGTTGCTCATCAATGTCCCAGCTGCGGCAGAGCTGGGGGGCCTACACCTAAAGTTTTCTGCAACACCTTGAGACTTCACCTAACGGATTCAGGTTCCTGTACAGGTAGGGGAGAGCTCAAGTCATCATTTAGCCAGTGGGCCCTTTCTGGGGGACCTGCTACAAGATGAAGCATTGATCTCTCTGCAGAGGTCCAACATTCCCCCTCCTTGCTGATTGGAGAGCTTGGACACACCAGGGGGTGCATCCGACTTCTGCAGAGAGACCACTGCTTCCACACACAGAGTAAGGGTCCTTCTCTGCAGCATGCTGTCAGGGGAAAGGCTTTTCTACTCAGGCTATGGCTGCTTTCTCAAGAAAATTAACTGTAAGGCTCTGCAGGTCCTTTGTTTTGAGGAACTAGTAATGTATTCACTTCCCACTGGCTGTACGCATATATGTGGCCTCTGGGGGGGGGGGGTGGGCTTTAACACCAATAGGCCGCATATATTTGGCCCTATGTAAACACATTACTGTGTGGAGTGCACCCGGCACAGTAACGGGAGGGTACCGGAAAGCTCTCTATGCATACTTGCGATCGGAAGCTTTCCAATCATGTGACCGCTGTGACTGCCAATCACAGCTGTCACATGATTGGAATGCCCACCTCCACCTTCCAGGATTTAGAACCTCTTAACCACTTGCCGACTGCGCACAGTATATTTACTGCGGCAGTCAGCACCTCACAGGCAGAGTGACATAGATGTACGTCACTAGCCTGTGAGGGTCTAGGGAGCGAGCGCGCGCCCCCGGAGGCGCGCTCCAGCTCCCGCGTGGTCACGGACCCCCCCGCGCCTGTGACCGGCGGACCCGATGTCCGCCGGTCACTCAGCGATCGTCGGGGGAGAGGGAGAAAGTCAGGCGGCTAATGTAAACAAGCCGCCTGTCATTCTCCCCTGTGTAGGAATAGTGATCACACGGTTCTACTATGTAGGACTGTTGATCACTGTTCCTACAGCTCAAGCCACAGCCAATCACAGTTAGAATCACGCCCCTAGGGACACACACAGCCCCTCCCTCTCAAATAAAGTTAACCCCTTCACTACCAGTGTCATTTTGCAGTAACAGTGCATATGTATAGCACTGATTACTGTAGTAATGTCACTGGTAACCCCAAAAGTGTGAAAAATGTCAGTCAAGGGTCCGATCTGTCCGTCGCAGTACCGCAAAAAAAATCGCAGATCGCCGCCATTACGCGTTAAAAAAAAAAACAACAAAAATGACAAAAATCTTTCCCTTTGTTAGTAAACGCGATAACTTGTGCGCAAACCAATCAAAATACGCTTTTTGCGATTTTTTTTACCAAACATATGTAGCATAAAACAAATTGACCGAAAATGTTAAAACATTTTGATTTTTACATTTTTTTTGGGGGAATTTCATATTAAAAAATGTGAAAAATATTGCTATTTTTGCAAAATTGACGCTCTTCTTTTGTTTATAGCGCATGATCAAAAAATCGCACAGGTGATTAAATACCACCAAAAGAAAGCATCCAAGAAAATACCATCAAATTCGTTTAGGTACAGCGTCGCACAACCGCGCAATTGTCCGTTAAATTCACGCAGTGCCGAATCGCAAAATACCCCCTGGTCAGGAAGGGGGTAAAATCTTCCGGGGCTTAAGTGGTTAAGTGGCCAGGAGGCAGCAGCGGGAAGGGGTATTTAGGAGATTTAAACTGAAAGTTCAGCTGCCCTTTAATTGATATCTAGAAATATATATGGCAGTATTTTTTATATCCACTACTATGTGAACCCCTTTTTCAGTACAATGTACAGAAGAATATTTCCGTCCAGCTACATGTAAAGCAGGGGTAGTAATGCTCAGTAATTATACATGACATATTTTCATAATAAATTATTCAATGGGGTTCATTTACCACAACTGGGGATTGCAATATCGGGTGCAGCTCTGCATAGCAACCAATCAGCTTCCAGGTTTTTTGGTCAAAACTTAATTGAACAAGCTGAAATTAGAAGCTGATTGGCTACCATGCACAGCTGCACCAGATTTTTCACTCTCCAGTTTTAGTAAATCAACCTCAGTGTATATATTGCACCTTAGGTTTTCACCAAATCTCTTTTCATGAAGGACCCGGATAAGAAGAAAAAAAAAAACGTTTTTGATGTAGATCTCTCCTTGTCCCACAAAGGCATATTATTTAGCCAACTTCCAAGGCAATTCCAAAATCTAGACAAACCAATGAATGTAAATTATTCACTAAGACGCTAAGTAGGGATCTGATGGCTTGTGATATGGAGCTCCCTTCCTATACAGGACACCAAAGCACCATTATCCTTGGAGACCCCAGCCAACAATGGGCATGGACCCTATTCTGCTCATCAATGCAGCTTCAATGAAAGAAAGCGAGCATAGGAGGGCGGGAGACAAAGAAATCACTTATCCATGTAATCTGCTCCTCTGAAATATATTCAACCACCCTTAAACTTTCTCTTGTACCTTCTTTTTTTTAATTAGACCAAAATAAAGGCTTCTATTCCGTCCGCAGCTATTGAGTTAAAGCGCATTATCAGGGCTAGTGAAAAGAAGTGAATTTCTTTGAATGGTGACACAGATACAGTTACAATCAGATAACCATTAGATAACAGCAAGAGAAGACTCACAGGAAGACCCAAATAAATCTGACGAGGCTCCGACCTCTAAAGGAACAAAGGGGTACATTTATAATACAGGGAGTGATTGACTACCATAGTTTTTGCAACTGAAAGCCTGCTGAAATATCAACTTAAATTAAATTATTTTCATTCGTCACATTTACCACTGTCACTCCGACTTCTGAGTTTCCAATCCTTCAATGGTCAATCCTGTAACATTGGCACCATTTATACAATGACCAACAGCTAAGAAACACTGACTCAGTTCAAAGGGCGAGTCAATCATATTAACATTTTTTTTTTTTGTAATGATTATTGCTAGCTATTGTGTTTTGAAATTGATTTTAAGTATATCTTAAGTTGAACAGAAAGTAAACCAAGCCAAATTTAACTTTAAAAAATAAATAAATAAATACTGCAAAGTAAAGGCATAATGTGTTAGTATGGATCACATAAATACTTACCTTAGAACAAAGCCCTGCTGCCGCGCTGTGGGCTCTGACATGCGCACAGGGGTCATGGACTGTGGCACGGAGCTCTGAAAGGACGGCGCGGGTATGCCCTCCCTTCAGACGCATGCGTCGGCTGCATGAAGTGTAAATATCTCCTAAACTTTTAGGGTTTTAGGAGATTATTATAGTACCCACAGGTTTACCTGTATGTACAAGCTTACAATAGGTTTACATCCAATTTAAACAGATTGTAAAGTCTTGTTTTTTTTTTTTTTTCTATTAAAATAACAAATTACACTTCCCTCCTCTGTATAGTTGGTTTTGCACAGAGTCCCTGGCTGGAGATCCTGGCCCCTCCCTCCTGTTTAGTGCCCCCACAGCAAGCAGCTTGTTAGAGGGGCACCCGAGTCCCTTGAAGCATGTTATACAGCACAGTGCTTGTGCTGTGTAATCTGCCCCCCCCCCCCCCCGTATCACCTAAAAATACTTGGCTGATCCTGCCTGCTAGTACTAATCTATGAAAAAAGGGGGGTTGTGTACCAGCGCTATGGAGTTTCAGTACAAAATCAATTAGTGGTGTAAGCTGCCTCCAACCTACCTCTGAGGTAGTAGATTAGGAAAAATTGCAAGAAATGTTGGACCCGGCGCTACCACTTTTAAATTAGTACTGTGCAAATATGTGCTTTATGTGCTATAAAAGTGCATGTAGTGCAATCAATACATAGAAAGTGCTACGTGCCGTTAAAAACATCAATAGGTTTAACCTGGGCTGTGCTCAGTGTACCACATTAAAAGTGTCATATATCATACATCTGTATAAAGTGCCAAGCGCTAATATACCAAGTGCCACGTGTTGTGATCCGTGCTAAAAACAATATATGGCGCCGGCGGATGGTCCACCAAAAAGCACCGCTGCTTACCGCACTCTTAAGCCTTTGACTCGACACTTATTGGTCACTAGAACAAAGAATAAACCTCCGCATATGTTGTATGTGGCAAAATAACTTAGCATCCACTCACAGTTTGGGGAGTTCACTGTCAGCTTGAAAGGTGTTCGCCGGGCCGCTTCCGCGTTCCACCGGCTCAAACCACCATTCCCGGAAGTGACGTATTGACGTAAACAAGCCACGCCCTACGCGTTTCGTCATACGACGTCATCTGGAGCGTCGTATGACGAAACGCGTAGGGCGTTTGGTATTATTAGCGCTTGGCACTTTATACAGATGTATGATATATGACACTTTTAATGTGGTACCACTGAGCACAGCCCAGGTTAAACCTTTTGATGTTTTTAACGGCACGTAGCACTTTCTATGTATTGATTGCACTACATGCACTTTTATAGCACCATAAAGCACATATTTGCACAATACTAATTTAAAAGTGGTAGCGCCGGGTCCAACATTTCTTGCAATTTTTCCTAGTACTAATCTATATCTTCTCTATCCTAAGATTTATCTGATGTAAAAATGTGGTCCTGAAGAAGCACGCTGCGAAACGCGCAGACCCAAACGATCAGATATGATTATCACATGTTACACGCTCATAAAATTTGTGAACGCATTATAAATGCATCATAACCTACACAATTTTCCCAGTCACCTATTAGGAATATCTGGGTAAAAATTGTCTTAGGCTATGCGATTTTAGAAAATCCATGTTGATTGTTATATGTCCTGTATTCTTCAATGAGGACAATGTATGTGTTTTCTGCCCTCATTTTTTAGTTTTTTGCAATTAATAAAATTATATACCTTTTAATACAAGAGTCATTTTGATTCATTCTATGATGTGCCTTAGAAAGTCCAGTCATTCATCTTTGTGAGTATTCAATGTGGTATGGTTTTCCAAACACATGAATCCTCGCAAATTTGCTTTTTCTTTTCAATTTTGGATGATGGCACCAGTGGGGTAGTTCAATTTCTTTATATACATCATCCGCAGCTGTGGACGCTGAGTGGCAGGCATCCACAAAAAAACAAACCCCTAGACCCCTGTTCATTGGGTCAAAACTGTTGTTGTGTGCCTGGCTGCTGCTACACTTACTTGGGAGGAGAACCTGGGACAAATCACCTGCCCTTTGGGGGTTAAGCGCCACATGGGAAACCTATTGAAATAAATCCAGAAAAAGTGCATATGCTCAACCCCCGATACATTAGTCTGAATGGGGCCTTAGGTCTCAAAGTGGATATAAACCCCATTCATTAAATCAAATTTGACCTGGGTACATATTATCTGTAGTGTTTACTTATCTCTCTCCAAAGCTCTAAATGCTGTTTCTTTCTGCTGCTCTGTTCCTCTGTTATGAGCATGATGACCTCTGACAAGTTCGATACAGGAGACAAAAGCAGCTGGAAATTTATGTTGGGGTGGGTGCACAGATATAGATTGGCAGAGAGCTGGTCTATTCACAGCACAGCTCTGCATGTTTCTTCCTTCCTCTGCCTATTTGGAAGGGGGAAGGGGTGCCTTTCCCCAATTAGCTTTTACACAGTTTATGCCAAGACTCCACACCTAGTGCTGGAACAGGAAGAAAACATTCTTACACATTGTTCACTTTCTAAACTGTGTAGAAAGCTGTAGACAGCAGATATACAAATACAATGTATTTATTTAATCTCTGTGTATCATCTGAGGCTGTTCACTGGGTATATGTGAGGTTTTACATCCACTTTAAAGTAGGCACTTGAGTTACAGTTATTCTGCCCCCTGGCCAGTTTAGAACACACTGCGGCCATTAAAAAAAAAATTATCCCATCAGTTGCATTTGGTAAGCAGTACCACCACGGAACCCCACCATTCCTGGAATTGTGCTGCAACCTGCCTTGCAACTGCCTTGCATTCAGTGCTGTGAGCTTTCAAGAGTTAAAACAGGTGTCCAGGAGGTGACAAGCTGATTCTAAGCTGCTTGTCAAATGCCTCTAAAAAGTGACCCACTGCAGATCGATTTTCAGAGGGGTGGCAATGACATGGTTCACATCCACATGTGCCAGGAGGGCAAGCAAAACTGCGTTCTTTCTGACAGGAACAGAAATTTATGTTTAGCAAATGCATAGGGGTCATGGGCGTCCGCAGAACTTTTTTGAGGGGGGGGGCATCATTTTAAAGTCACCATGCTCCGCCCCTTTTCAACAATGTCATGAAGGGGAGGGGCTTAGTTATTTTTGAAGGGCAAACTGCAGCATTTATTTTTAAAGCATTTGTTAACCTAAGAAAAAGAAATGAACCTGTTCCCTTAAAGTATGTTATACAGCACAGTGGTTGTGCTGTGTAATTTGCCACCCCCCCCCCCCCCCGTATCACCTACAATACCTGGCTGATCCTGCCTGGCTATGTCCTCCCCTCTGTAAACTGACCACGGTATACCATGGCTGCTGAGCCCTGATACTGTGGTCAGTTTACGTACCTTCATCATCCGCAGCCCTCCTGTCCTCCTCTTTCCTCTCTCCCCCCTCCCTCCCTGCCTATCTGCTCATGTGTCAGTGCCCCCCCCCCTCCTGCTGCTGTAGTTTCAGTTAACCACTTTAGCCCCAGAAGATTTTGCTGCTCAATGACCAGGCCACTTTTTTCAACTTGGCACTGCGCAAATTTAACTGACAATTGCACGGTCGTGCGATGCTGTACCCAAACAAAATTTACGTCCTTTTTTTTCCCACAAACAGAGCTTTCTTTTGGTGGTATTTGATCACCTCTGCACTTTTTATTTTTTGCAATATTAATAAGAAAAAGAGCAAAAATGTTGCGAAAAATTGACATTTTTCTACTTTGACTGTTAAAAAATATCCAATATATTCAATTTTTGTCATATATTTAGGCCAAAATGTATTTAGCTACATGTCTTTGACAAAAAAAATTCTCAATGAGCGTATTTTTATCCACTTTAAGACCGGAAAATTTTACCCCCTTCCTGATCAGGCCATATTTTGCGATTTTCGGTACTGCGTTATTTTAACGGACAATTGCGCGGTCGTGCGGCGCTGTACCCAAATAAAATTTATGTCCTTTTTTTCCCACAAATAGAGCTTTCTTTTCGTGGTATTTGATCACCTGTGCGATTTTTTTATTTTTTTTAAAAAAAGAGCGACAATTTTGAAAAAAAAAAAAAAATAATATTTTTCACATTCTTATATATAGCATTCCCAAGAAAAAAATTCAAAAATCTAAAATTTTTAACATTTTAGGGCAATTTGTTTCTGCTACATATTTTTGGTAAAAAAAAAAAAAAAAATCACAATAAGTGTATTTTGATTGGTTTGCGCAAAAGATATCGCGTTTACTATCTACGGGAAAGATTTGTCATTTTTATTGGTTTTTTTTTTTTTTTACTAGTAAGTCTACGTCGCTGGACCCAGGGCTGCCAATGTGCCATAGTAGCAGCACAGTGAGTGGTCCTAAAGTAGTTAAAGTTTCATATCCTCTCTACAGTCTGTTTAACCCTCCTAGCGGTATCCCCGAGCGTGACTCGGGGTGGATTTTCCATGCTGTTATCGGTATCCCCGAGTCACGCTCGGGGTGGATGGGCAGAGCGCGCAGCGGTCTCTTACCTTCTCCTGGCGATCCAGCGATGATCTCCCATTGCTGAGATCGCCAGCTGTCTGAGATCCCCGCCGCTCCTCCGTCCTCCGTCGGTGTGATGACTTCCTAGTTCCGTTCCCTGCAGCAGCAATGCTGCATGAGAGCGGAACTAGGGAGGGAAATTCAAACATTGAACGTTGCACAAAACACACACATAACATTTATATTATATATATATTATATATATATATATATATATATATATATATATATATATATATATATATATATATATATATATATGTATATATATATATATATATATATATATATATATATATATATATATATATACACACACACACATATATATATATATATATATATATATATATATATATATATATAGTATAATGCATGAATTATAATCTAATCAATAATATAATTTTATTATATAATATATATATATATATATATATATATATATATATATATATATATATATATTATATAATAAAATTATATTATTGATTAGATTATAATTCATGCGTTTGTGTTTCAAATTTATCACATCTGGGATGTCTACTAGAGTCTTATTTTGGTCAGGTTTAAGTCAGTAATTACTAAGAATTGTAGGCCTATAATACATAACGCCAAATTTCCATGAAAAAAATTGTACCACTTTTGGTACAGAATTCCTGACATAATCATACCGCCAGGGAGGTTAATAATCCTGTGTGCCCCTGTGTCTGTGTTTTTATAAAAATAAGCCGTTCTTTACAAGTTTTCAGAGCGCCAATCGCCGCTCGTGACTGGCCGCCTCTCCCCTCCTCTTCCCCCTCCCCTCCCACTCCCCTCCCCTCTCCCCCTCCCTCCCCTCCTTCTCCCCTCCCGACTGATGACAGCGAGAATCCTTGGCCCCACCCACTGCAGCAGCTGTCAGACGGGGAGAGGAGAGAGCCAACGGGTCACGTGAGCGGCGCTCTGAAAACTAGTAAAGAACGCCTTATTTTTTTAAAACACCTACACAGACACAGGGGCACACAGGATTATTGAACAGACCAGACAGGATGGTATAAAGTGGCTTAACAACCACTTTAAAGGGGAAGTTGAGATCCTGGGGGGGGGGGGGCAAAACCCCTACTAGCAGATGCCCATGATAGGGGTGCCAGTAATTGATTAATGGCAAACCCAATGCATCAGTAAACGTGCATGCCAAACTGCATGGTGGTGT